>NC_057807.1:595519481-595819481 GCF_018294505.1 Triticum aestivum
CGGTGGAGCGGGGGAGGGTGCGGGGGGTCGGCGGCGGCGGCCGGTGGAGTGGGGGAGAGGGTGCGGGGGTGCTCGGCAGCGAGGGGGATCGGATCTGGCGAGGTGGGATAGCGATCGAGATGGAGGAGGATCGAGATCGAGTGTCCATGAAATTTAAAAACATTCATGACTTCAAAAAGTGCCCATGAAATACAATTGAGAAATCAAGGCTACAATTTAAATACAATCGATCTTAGCTAGCTATCTGTTCACAATCTTCTTGCCCTTATTTTTCGTAAATGGAGTTCTTCTCTTGAACGGACGTCCTTTAGGTAGGGTGGTCCTGCTTCTTCTTGTGGTGTATGCTGATACTTCATCGTCGTCGTCATGTTCCATCTTCGGGTCGCTGTACTTGTCGAAGTCTTGCTCATTGGCGACTCCATCCATTCCGATGATCTTCCTTTTACCTCTCCTCACGACAACACGACTGGGCTTTGGCGGGTCGGTAATGCAGAAACATTGGTCCACTTGGGAAGCCAATACCCATGGCTCATATTTCACGGTGATGTTTGCGCCCGCGGTCTTGGATTTGGCTTCGGGTATAACCATGGTGGTGAAATACCGGTCTTCTTTTATGACGCTCTTGGCCCATCTGCCACGGAACATCGGGACCTTCTCTCCAGCGTAGCTCAGCTCCCAGATCTCCTCGATCCTTCCGTAGTATCTGTCCTTGTCGTTACCGGTGTAGGATTTAATCATTACCCCGGAGTTCTGATAACCATCGCTCTTCATGTCCTTTCCCTCGGTGTAGAATGTGTAACCGTTGATATCGTACGCCTCATACGTCATCAGGTTGTGCTCGGCTCCATGTGACAAGGTGAATATGAGTTGTTCTTCCGCGAAAGAATCCTCATGTAAAGGGTACGACAGAAGCTTCTGCTTGAACCAACGCATGAAACATGAGTTGTGCTCTTTGATTATAACTCCGTCCGTCCTCTATTGGCCTCGGTCATTGTACGTCTTCTCAATAAAGGTTTTGTGCTCTACCACCCAAGGATCGACCACGTCTATGTGTTGTAGCATGACTAGGTTTGCTCTTTCAAAGTCGGCGAGTCGACCCTCGAAGTCGACATGCATTTCGCGGCGACCCTCACGGTGACCCCATCCAGCGAGCCTGCCGAGGTTCCTGTTGACAGGCAGACCAACGGGGTTCTCGATGCCTAGATAATTCGTGCAGTAGGAGATGCACTCTTTGGTTAGAAAGCCCTTGGCTATGCTTCCCTCTGGACGTGACATGTTGCGAACATATCCTTTGATGACAACATTCATCCTTTCGAACGGCATCACCATGGCATAGTGCGCCATTACTAGTTTAAACTAGTAATGGCGCACTACGCCACGGTGCGCCATTAGTAGTTTTGCAAAAAAAAGAATTAAAAAATACAGTAGTGGCGCACTATGTGGCTGGTGCGCCATTACTAGTTAGAACTAGTAATGGCGCAGTGTGCCTGGGTGCGCCATTAGTATGTTTGGAAAAATAAAAAAAATTGTTACTAGTGGTGCATCATGTGTCTGGTGCGCCATTAGTGTGGAGGACACTAATGGCGCACCAGCACATGGTGCGCCACTGCTATATAGTAGTGGCGCATCACATGTCAGGTGCACCATTAGTATCCATTTCATCTATAACCCTTTTCCTAGTAGTGTGGGGCGCTCGCCGTCAACATCACCAGGGTCATCTCGTCTGATCTTATACCACAATGCACCGCATACCGGGCATGCATTCAAATCCTCGTATGCACCACGGTAGAGAATGTAGTCATTAGGGCATACATGTATCTTCTGCACCTCCAATCCTAGCTAGAGGGCATAGTACCTTCTTTGCTCCATACGTACTGTCTGGCAATTCATTATCCTTTGGAAGCTTCTTCTTCAATATTTTTAGTAGCTTCTCAAATCCGTTGTCAGATACACCATTGTCTGCCTTCCATTGCAGCAATTCCAGTGTGGTGCCGAGCTTTGTGTTGCCATCTTTGCAATTGGGGTACAACCTTTTTTATGATCCTCTAACACGTTTGCCTTTTCACTTTCGCATTGTCTCTTTGCATCAACAATGACCCAGCGAAGATCATCATCGGGCACATCGTCCGGTTCCTCTTGATCTTCAGCTTCTGCCGTTGCAGCATCACCGTATTCAGGGGGCACATAGTTGTCATCATCCTCTTCTTATTCATTGTCTTCCATCATAACCCCTCTTTCTCCGTGCTTGGTCCAAACATTATAGTGTGGCATGATATCCTTCTCAAGCAGGTGGATGTGAAGGGTTTTCGCTTCAGAGTAAGACTTTGTATTCCCGCAGATAGGGCACGGACAACACATAAAACCATTCTGCTTGTTTGCCTTAGCCACTTCGAGAAAATAATGCCCGCCCTTAATGTACTCGGAGGTGCGTATGTCACTGTACATCCATTCCCGGTTCATCTGCATGCATTATATATAATTAAGTGTGGCAAAAACCATTACAGAACATCATGAATAGAGAAGTGGATAAAATAATAGAAGTTCATCATCACAATAAAACCAAAGTACAGTAGTGATCAAATGTTATTACTGAAAAATAAATACATAAAGTTCATACATAGTTCTCATTGAACAACATATAGCTCTCTAGAGCATCTAATTAAACCATACATTGAAACTATGGAAAACATTTCAATGCAACAACATATGCGATCATAATCGCAACTAAGGTAACAATTGATCCAACGGCATAATGATACCAAGCCTTATTATGAATGGCATATTTTTTAATCTTTCTAATCTTCAAGCGTATTTTATCCATCTTGATCCTTTGATCATCGACGATATCCGCAACATGCAACTCCAATGCCATCTTCTCCTCCTCAATTCTTTTCAAAATTTTCTTCAAGTAATCGTTTTCTTTTTCAACTAAATTTAACCTCTCGACAAGAGGGTCGGTTGGAATTTCCGGTTCACGTACCTCCTAGATAAAACATCTATGTCACGTTGGTCGGCATAATTGTCATAAACACTAAATGAAACAAATAGTTATAAAAGATAGTATATACCACATCTGAATCATACACATGATGAGGGTCGATGAGGGAGGATGCCAAAACCATCGCACTATATAATAACAAACAATAATAAAAGTAAGAAAATTTTATAAGTATCAATCTAAATCATACAAGTAAGAAATTTTTTTCTTTTAGAAAGAAGATAAGAACAAGAGGCTCACCACGGTGGTGCCGACGACGAGATTAGCGCGAGCAATCAACAGCGGTGAGGACGGGGACGGGACAGGATGGACCGCCAAACCTACACAAATCTTGAGGAAAATGGAGTTTGGGCAAGGAGCTTCGAGAGGAGAAAGTTTAAGTGTGGCTCGGGCATTTCATCGAACACCTCATGTGCATAGGAGGTGAGCTAGAGCACCACAAAGCTCTCCCACGGCCGGGCAAAAAAGTAGAGCAGTGCACTGCTCTGTTCGGGCGGGGGGTATATATAGGCCTCGCTTTAGTCCCGGTTGATGGCTAAAACCGGGACTAAAGGACCACATTTGGTCCCGGTTTCAGACACCAACCAGGACTAAAGGTTGTGGGCCAGGAGCGAGGCCCATTGGTCCCGGTTCGTGTCTGAAACCGGGACCAATGGCCCCCGAGGCCCGGCCGGCCCCCTGGCCTCACGAACCGGGACTAATGCGCCCATTGGTCCCGGTTCGTAGGAGAACCGGGATTAATGCCCTTTTCGGGCATGGACCAAAGCCCTATTTTCTACTAGTGGGTATTAGAGGTTTGCCGACGGGGTAACTATGCCGATGGCTCACTACAACCATCGTCATATCTATATATACCGACAGTTTTTTGTATGCCAACGGGTATTAGAGGCTTGCCGGCCGGGCACCTATGCCGATGGCTCACTACAACCGTCATGATATCTATATATGCCGACGGGTATTAGTCTATTAGAGGTTTGCTGACGCCATCTATGTCGACGGCCAGCCTTTTCCGACGGTTGTCGGACCTTTGCCGGTGGTTTTGGCTGGCGGTATATTACGTAATTACTGGAGTGGCAAATCTTTTGCCTCGTTTCAAAAAATAAAAAATGTGCGTACCACTGTGTAACTTATATGGAGATAAATGATTGCTGACAGTGCAGACCTTCTAAATGGAACAAAACGTGCGATCACACAAGGAGAAAAGCAAGCAAATAGTACAGTACATATGTATTTGGTCGAGTCGGAAACAAGATTGTTGGTATGAGCGTGACACTTACAACGCTACGTGAAAGAGAGCCCAGTTTCATTTATTACATAATACAGAGAAGCATATGAGCACAAAGACAGAATTGATGTTAACTTACGACTAAGGCTGCGCTTGGAATGGGTGTATTGAAATGCGGTTGTATTTTCTATACGGGTGTAACTTACCGGCCCAGTGCAGTTTTCAGGTGGAAACGAAAACAACGGGCGGAGGCTTGTATTCTTTACAAGTGTATTAGGTATGAAAACGACAATGCAAACAGGGCCTAAATTAACCATTCCTTGCCGCTGGAGATAGTCTTGTAGACACAATTCTAGGGAAGTAGTTGCCTTGTTTGCTTTGTCCCGGAAGAAGTATTGTTTGTGCTGAATACTGCTGTTTGTACCGAGGACAACATAGCTACTTGATCTCTGATTGCCTTCTCCGCATCCCTCACCACCTTAGCTTTAGCAGATTTGCAGTTAACCGTGGCATGGACATGTGTGAGAGAAGAGAGACACGGAATGCCAAAACTGAAGTTTCCATACCGAGGCTTTGTTTGCAGTGCAGAGAATTGGAGGGATAGCCTTTCAAGCTTCTTCATGGCTCCTGATGTGAAGCGCAGCTCCGTCCCCCCAGATAGGCAATTGAACGAGAACACCTTAAGACAATTAAAGCCATCATCCCCACTGACGGTGCACCTACTGTTTATACCCTTCTTCTTCGTCAATGGAATCCTTTTTCCTAGTCTCATGGTCACACGGACGATCTTCTTCAATAACTGTGGTTCGATGATACGTTTTAATTTAAGTTTAGATTCGATGATACCTGAAGATACTAACTTGAGAAGTACTAGCTTAGGCAAGCCTCCCAGGACACGGACACCTTCGTTGTTTAACCGAACAATCTCAATATCCATGTGGGTAACGCTGACAAGAGGGGCCAGTCCTCTGCGAAGTGGAGCAGAGACTTTCAGCTCAAATCTTCGGAGCTCATCAGATGGAGGGAACCGGAGCAGTAAGTCAAGCAACTTATTATCAAGGCAATCAAGAGACAGGGAACGAAGCTTAGTACAGTTTGCAACCTGCTCAAATAGGGCTCTTGCGTTCTCATCATCAGATAGGTGTGACCGATCAAATCTTAAGCCGAGAACCCTCAGCCGCTCTGACTTCTTCAGGAGCTGTACGACTGAGCCGATTGAGCTGCTATTGCCGACACCTATTGTCGATACTTCTTCTAGTCCCTGCATTTCCAGGATCTTGCTGGGCAGTTTGACAGTAGCTTCAATTAGCAGATGTGCCAACCTTATCTGTTCAGCTATACACGCAGGCAAAGTGTTCAGATTTGTTGTCCGCCTCAAATTTAGGGTATCCAACTGCTCTAGTTCCCCAATTTCTTCTGGTAACTCATCGACGTCAGTCCCTGCAAGTCCCAGGTATCTCAAGAGAACCAATCCGCCAATGCCTTCAAGATGATGCTTTCTCAGATGAGCAGTATCTTCCAGATCCAGTACTCGTATAAGTTTGAAAGACGGAAGGACTGACGTCCCTTGAATTTCCCCAGACACTGTGAGGGCCGAAAAGCCAGCAATCCCTTGAATATCTCCCAAAACAGTGACCGATCGCACTCTAGATAGGTGAACTGCGATCGAGGCCAAGGTGCCATCTTCGTCTTGGTCGTCATAGCAGTCGAGCGAGAATCGCCGAACCGTATGTTTGCTACCTGGAAACAGCCCGGACTTGAGATCTGCACCGAATGTAACAAAGTTGCCATTGCACGACAGTGACTTGATGAAATCAAGGATCACACTGTGAACGGTACAACCCACTGCCTGGTCATCATCGTAGCCGAACACTGGCTGAATGAGTCTCCTCGTGATAAGCTCGTTGAAGTACTTCTCCCCTGTCTCCCACAAGCTTTCTTCGTCACCTTTACCATCTTTTTCTTCACTGATTGCTTCTTCACATCTTATTTTTCCGCCACTTGTTTCTTCAGCTCCTTTCTCCTCACTGCTTTTCTCTTCACATATTATTTCTTCACCTCTTTTTTCTTTAACTCCTGCTCCTTTTCCTCCTTCAACTGTGTCTTCACCTCCTTTTTCTTCACCACTTGTTTCTTCCCGTCTCTTTTCTTCACCCCTTTTTTCTCTTGTTTTTTCTCCTCCGTCAACTATCACTTCTTCACATCTTGTTTCTTCATCTCTTATTTCTTGACATTTTATTTCTTTATCTTTTATAGGAATAAGTCCTTCCGCTATCCATAAGTGTATCAGACGATCTTTCTTGATGGTATAATCTTCACGAAAAATACTCAAATAAAGCAAGCACGACTTCAAAGGCATGGATAGAGCAGCATAACTTATCTGGAGTATCTTTGCCATCCCTTTTGACGTGGAATATTGCTCTAGTGATGAAACAACAGACATGTTGAGCTCCGGGAGTTCTTCATCTTTCGTACTTAATATGCCGGCTGCAATAATTATAGCCAATGGCATGCCACCACACATATTTAACATATTTGTGGCAACTTCAGCTGGCCATTCTTTAACTCGTTTTGTTTCTTGCTCATATACGACTTCAGACTTTTTATCACTTAGTGTCTCCATCCAATAGACATCAGTGGGACGTACAGAACAAAACTTGCCAACATCGCTAATGCAAGTTGTTGTTAATACCCTGCTTCCATGGTTTTTGTTGGGTAAAGCACAATTGATGATTCCCCAAGCCTGTGTGCTCCATACGCCATCCACTAAGATGAAATACCTGAAATATTAAATTACAAATCATTATATGCTACGGTGAAAGTTCAGAAATAATGTATGTAAAGTATAGTGATGAAAACATAGCGAGAAAGACGTGGAACTTCAAAGAACATGCCACGTTGGCCCCTGCCAGGAGGTCCCCGCCGGTCAGTTTCAGCGTCAATATGTGTTTATATGCAGTTTAGACCATTCTGCAGCCGCGTGCCCCAATCTTGGTACTAACATGGAAAAATCCTATTGTTACATTCTAGACCAAAATGAAGCCTCCTAAGGGCACTTGGATTTTCGGCCGTTAGATTGCGTGTCCAAAATACTTCCGACCGTCAGATTTTATGATGAAACGATCCTGGCCGTCGGATCGGAGTTGATGTGACAACCAATGAATAGTGTCCGCCAATTTTCACACGTGTTGCCTTCCTAACACTCCATGGCAAGCGGGACCCAGACGGGGTGGGCCGCCACTATCATTGGCTTTGGGCGTGAGTGTGCCCGGTGTAGCCGTGGATATGCGCATGGGACGTGCCACTGCGCTGCAAATTTGGGTGGCCGCTGAGGGCAGTTTGGAGATTTCACATCAAGGCACTTGTGTGGCTTCCCGTGGCTGGCTGAGCTACGCGTAAGGAGAAGATGTCGCCTGATTGGGTGAAACCCTAGCCTTCATCCCTGTCGCACCCCTCTCCTTCCTCTCTTGCTACCGAGGTCGCCGCCACTGCTCCTCACCCCGTCCCCCTCGTGCCTCCACCCACGCCTCCTTCCCTGGACATGGCGAGCCTGAGCGGCGGCGCGAGAAGCAAGGCTAGCGACTGGGCGGTGCTGTACAAGGGGGGCGCCGAGCACGCTTTGTATGTAGTCTTCTTCGCCTCCAGCTCTGCTCGATCCCCTGCCTCAGTTTCTTCACTGCGGCAATGTCCTCATCCTCTACATCGACGCTCAATCTGCAGTGCCCTACACCGGCCGCTTGATCTGCACCTCCCTACATTGGTCGCTCGATCTGCACCGCCACAAGAATCGACTGACACATCAAGCTGAGGTGAGCACGTACCCCCTTACCAGATCATCCTCTTGCACATGCCTTCTCATGGTGCCTCCCCGGTGTGTGCGTGCGTGCGTGCGTGCGTAAGTGTGTGTGTGTCCTGATCCCTTTTTCTGCCTCTCTAACATATAGGTCAGTGTATTTGTGCAACAACTCCAGAGGGACGAAAGGGAAGGTCGCCGCTGCTCCTATAGGGCAATGGCTTTACATGCTCTCCCTAACCCCCTTATCCACCGTACATTTCATGGAGCACTGTGCAGGTTGCTGCTTTTCCTTTTGGTAAAAAAAGGATTCCTGTTGTTATGTTGGTAGCCTCTCTACAAGTTTATTCAACCCCTTTTCACATTTTTTGTTCTACCTTGCAACGCATTGTGTACAATTGTCTCTAATTAATACACAAATAGCATCCGTACGCTCAAATCAACCGAGCTTAATTCACATATATAGATGCCATCTTTCTCTTCGTCTATCAATTTGCGGTGCTAATTGGTCAGTACCGAGAAAAGTGTCCAGTTTGATCCATTATATCACAAACTTGATTTGTTTGATCCATGTGTGGTGGTAACTGTCCATTGTCACTGGTTCTGTAAACTATATTCCTCTTCATGTAATCAAGTTAACTCGAGTTAGTTGCACGGAGGTATCACAATTGGACAGTACGTGTGGATTGTTATCACTTTTTCTAATTTTTGCACGTCAGTATCAAGTCTGAGGCTAGCCGTTAAAAAAGATATAAATTCCGTATAAACATGTATTGAGGGTGTACCTGAAAGACGGGCCAAAAAAACGCTTGCTTAAATGCCCATTATTTTGCGGGAAAAGGGTCATGTGAGTGAATTGTTTTTCGTTTACAAGTATACACCACCGAATCAGACTACTTTGAAAGTATCCGTTGAATTGGAGAAATAAATAAAAGAAGTATCCACCACCGAATCGGACTAGTTTGAAAGTATCCGTTCAATTGGAGAAATAAATAAAAGAAATGAAAAACTACGCCCACCCGCACTATTCGAACCGTCAACCTGTGGTTTTCCGGCTGTGCGCACTAGCCACAGCGATACAGCAAAAGCTACATCATTTTGCAGGGGAATTTCTTTTATGCTAGTGTGGATACGCTAGGCCGAGCGAGGCTGCGCGCGGCTGAGTTACTCATTCTTTTTAATCATGATATTAATACTATTTTTTGCGATTACGTATTAGTATTATTAAGTGTCAAGCACATACTAGAACACATGCATGGTCCAAAAATTATGTGTCTTCACTCAGGACCACAAGCATGCACAATTATTGTGTTCCCTCATTATATTATTCAAATACACAACTATGAAAAGAATTATATGCTCAACACAGAGTTTTTTTTTGTGTGTTACTCGTATATTGATTGTATTTTTTTAAGCGAACACTTACTTCAAAAGTTGACAACATGTATTAAAAACAATTGTGTAATCATAATATATTTTAGAAATGCATTAAAACTGTTCAGCTTTTATTAAAAAAAGACGTGTTTCTTGAAATGCAAGAATGATTTTACACAATAAGTTTTTAATACGTGCTGAACATTTTTTGACAGTTCATCATATATTACAAAAAGTTCACCGCGCATTATGCAATATGTTCATCATATGTTAAGAAAACTATTCTATGTATATTGCAAAAATGTGCAACATATATTACCAAAAATCATTATATTAAAAAACTGGTCACCGTTTGTAAAGAAAAGTTCGTCGTGAATTAAAAAATGTTCACTATACGCAAAAATGGTGCTCAGCGTACATTAAAAAAAATGTTCATGCGTATTTGAAAACATGTTCATCATATATTGAAGCCTATCTTAGAAAATGTTCTAAGTATGTTAAAAATCCAGGAGAAAAGCCAACCCAGTGGATGAAAAAAAAAGGAAAGGAAGAAAAACCTAATAATAAGACAAAACCAGAAACAAAACTAATACTAAGAGAAATGAAATGAAAAGAAACCTGGGCAACGAACGAGCCCCAGCACGTGCACTAGTAAAACGTGAAACAGAAAAAGTTCGCAGTCCTCGTTGGGCCCAACCGCCGGCCCAGTTCTGCCTGAGCTCTAGCATGACGGTCGCAGTGGTCTGTTGGCTATCGCGCACACTGTGTACAACGGGTCGCCGGTTCAATTCCTGTCGGCGCGTTATTTTTTGTTTCTTTTATATATTTTTCCAATTTGACGGAAATTTCAAAAGAGTCCGTAGAAACTTGCAAACAAAAAAAGTCACTCACAACACTTTTTTCAGCAAAAATAATGGACCTTTATGTGATTACGTATAAAGCAAGGAGGCATTTTGCAAAAAATCATGCGAAATAGGCACCTAACTAACAGCCCCACCGATCAGGTACGCCGTCAATACGTGTTTGTATGTGATTTAGACCTTTTTATAATGGCTAGCTTCAAACTTGGTACTGACATGTAAAACTTGTGAAAAGGGATGCCAATTCGCACGTGCTGCCCCAATTGTGGTACCTTTGTGCAATTAACTGACGTTTGTACGCAAATTAAACCTTTTGTAAGAGCTAAGACTTGATACTGACATATAGAAATTATGAAAAGTTGTACCAATCTGCATGTGTTGCCTCAATTGTGGTATCTTCGTGCAATTAACTCTCCGCACGTGATGCCTTAGTTGTGGTACCTTCGTGCACTTAACTGAAAATAGGCGTGCTGGGGCTCGTTCGCCCAGGTTTCTTTTCGTTTCATTTTTCTTATTATGTTTTATTTTTGTTTCTGGTTTTGGCTTATTTGTAGGTTTTTCTTCCTTTTTTTCATTCAGTGGGTTGGTTTTTCTTCTGAATTTTTAACATACTTACTGAACATTTTTTGGATAGGCTTCAATATATGATGCACATGTTTTCAAATAATGTATGCTGAACTATTTTTTCTTCGTATAGTGATCATTTTTTTAATGCATGATGAACTTTTCTTTACAAACGGTGAACATTTTTCAATATATTGAACTTTTGGTAATACACACTGAACATGTTTTAAATGCAAATTGTATATTTTTAAATATATGTTGATCAATTTTATTAATACACGAAGAACATTTTTGTAATTTATGTTGAACATTTTCTTAAAACATGCTGAAATTTTTTGACAATGTGTATTTCAAAAAATGTTCAGCATGTATGAAATTTTTGTTTAGTTCTTTTTCTTCAAGGATAAATTAATTTGGTTTCAAAGTTAATTGTCATTGTCTAAGTACATTAGTGTCTGGTAGCATTCTTCAAGTAGTTGATTATGTTATCTGAATCTTTGTAGTTGTTGCCCATAGCTGATGGATGTGGTCCTCCAGCCTGGCTATCTCTGGCTGCAGAATGAGCAAAGCAAAGAAAGGATTCACTGTTGGTCTGATTGGCCCTAATCTTCCATTCACAAACAATTATTGTGTATGGGAGGACGAATCCAAAGTAGCACATTTTCACGGCTGTGAAATGCAACATGTTTGGATAGCTGACCAAAAAGTATCTCCTTGAAAAACTAAAGTATCTACGTAACACTATATGCTCCTCTCTTAGCTTCTTTTGGAATTACCTGATCTGTTATTCTAGTTCCTTCTCAATAGGAGGAAAACTGAAAAAAAGTACCTTGCATGAGTTGTAAATAAAAATAACTAATTCTGAATTTATCAAATACTGAAGGAGACATTTGAATGTGTTCAATAGGCTATGCTGATTGACCTGGGAAATGACAATGAATATCTTTTTTGAAAGCTTCAGAAAGTATGACTTCTGCAACATCTGTACCTACTGTAGATCTTACGAGTATTAATTAGCTTCTGGAAACAGTATGTCCTTGTCAGAATCCCATGCTTCCCCTTTTAGATGGGTTAATATTAATATGAGATGTTAGTTTTGAACTTGTTCCTTTCGCTCATGATGTAATGCTATGTACAGGTACGTTGATACCAAGAAGACGAATATTCTTTTCTGTAAAACATGTCCCTTCGATTGATTTGGGTTCGTTACTAAACTTTGTACTGCTTCCTCATATGACTGCCACTCAGGTTTAGTTCTTCTTTTGATTCAGTTCTGTATTATTGTTTGTTTCCAAGTATTTGTCACTCAGGTTTCTGATAAATGTAGTGGGTGTCGGCAGCTGCAATGTAGAGCATATCGAGTGGTGTAAGGTGGTGTTGCTGTGGGACATTGCAACTGCTCCCAGATCAATTCAAACTCCATTTGAAAGTATTCGGTCCTGACAAGGGATGTCATGAGCAGGCGTGGGTGGCTGGGTAGGCCGATGTGTTCTTTTTGCAATAAGAAAGAAACATCTAATCACCTATTCTTTACCTGTCCAGTTGCTAGAGTTATGTGGAGGACAGTTGGGTGTGTTTTTGGCACTGATCGTTGCCCTAATGATCTGTGGCAATACTTTGCGTGGTGCTACTGTTACCTTCCTGACGAGGAAAGATTTTACACCTTTGGCTTGGCCGCTTTGTGCTGGGCTATGTGGAATTGTCGTAACAAAAAAATCTTTGAGCTCAAAGAGCTGAGATCTCCTTTTGATGTGGTATACTCTGCTTGTGGTTACATCTCTTATTGGGCAGGTTTATTGTCCGCTGAAGACTGGGAGGCTATGGAGCGAGGGGTAAAGATGCTGAGGATGAATGCTTCGAACATGATGAGAATCTGTGCTGCGCCAGGAGATGCGACGCGTAATGGTTGATGAAGCTGGGCAGAGCTTTTCCATCTTCGTGCTCAGCCAGCGCTCTCCCGATGGCCTTTCTCTGGATGCGTGGAGTGTCTGATGTGTTCTGAACTGGTTGGTTGTTGGCTAGTTTTATGCTCCTGCGCGAGCTTTTGGGTGTGGCCTATCTGATCAGGCTTGTATCGAGGGCCGAAACTTCTTAGAGTCTTTCTGGAATCGTTTCAGGTGCCACTGGGTTTTCGCCCCATAGTGAGCTGCTCGATGACGGGTGCTCACCGTGGGTTTCCCAGTGGTGCTTTGAACCCGCTTCCCCTTTCTGTGTTTCCTGTTGGGCATGTTGAACTGTTGTTATTTCCGTTATGTTGAGTAATGGAAAGGGATAATGCCCGGTTCAAAAAAAGTATTAGTTCATCAATGCTTTTGATTATATTTTTTACAGGCCGGTGGCGCGAGGCGGAGTTCCGCCGGTGGCTGGCGCCTGCTGCCGTGGGGCGGCGTCCCTCACGGCGGCGGGGCTGCCCCTAAACGGCGGTTGGTGGTGGCCATGTGGCGGCGCGCAGGTGGACCGGATCTGGGCTTCCAGTCTGCGTCCTCGTCGGGGCAGCGCTTGCCGTTGCCCTCGGTCATGAGGCGTGGTCCGGGACGGGGCGAGCGCCGGTGGTGCTGGCCAGAACGCACACTGGCAACGCCCTACTTCATCTCGCGTCGTCTCGCTAGCCAATGGTGGTGGTCATCTTCTTCGTCAGAGATGGCCAGCCAGAGGCTTGGTGATCGGATCTCGGGATACATCATCTAGTCCCGGCTGCGAGTTGGGGAAACATGGTTGCCGGTGAAAACCGAGCTGTTGGCAGGCGATGGCGGCGTTCTACGCCGTTACCTTGACGGAGGCATCGTCGTGTAACTACTGTCGATCCACTCATGCTGCTCTGGGGGAAACCCTAGGATCTGGTGTTCCAGATCGGACGACGGCGGCACTGCGGTGTCGTTTCTGTCTTGGGAGCATCGTTTGTGGTGCAGCGCTGGAAGTCAGAGGCAGGAGGTGGAGCGGCTTCGTCTTGCACGGAGCTTTGGTGGAGATGTCAAGTTGACTGACCGACAGGTGCTACGCTTTGTCATGCCTGGTCGACAGGTGCTACGCACGACAGATTCTCCAAAGACTCCAAGTTGTGTCGGCTGGTGGTACTTGACAGCATGGTGCTGAGGTGTATCAGTGGCGATCGCGACGTGCTCAGCTGTTTGCACGCAGGGAGGAGGTGTCGTTGAGCGCCGTGGTGGCGTCGACGATAGCTAGACCGAGTAAGGTTGATGCATCAGTAGAGTTCTGAAGATGGAGCGGTGGCAGTTGGCGCGGCGGCCTCTGAGTGCACGCCGGACCGGCGAGACCCACAGGTGTCCTGCATGGGTCATCAGGTCTTAGATGTTAGGTTTGGCTGCGATGTCTGTTTGGTATTAGGCCCAGGCTATCTGCGCCCCTTCATCAACTGGATAGGTGTAACGACAGTTTGTTGCTTAGACGGCGGCTTTAGGCTTACTGTGGTATTACTTTGTAAGGTCTTGTGAGAATAATTAATAAAGTGGTCGTATGCATTGTCCAGATGCAGAGGCCGGGGGTCATCCTTCTTTTCTAAAAAAAAATCCTGAGGGCCTTGTGAAGAGTATTCTGAACTGTATTAATTGCTTCATGTACCTGTTTATATGTCTTATGAGTATTCACCTATAACTTGATATCCTATAAGAGAGATTTCTACCTGTTTACTCGAGTATTTTCACTAAACTACGGATTGTATGTCAACAAATACGACAACATCATTAGCTTGCCTTGGTCTGCTTCCTATGTATAGATGAATGCTATAATGATCAATTTCTACTGTGTGCACTTTTTTCTTCAGCATTTGTACCTTATATACGTTGCCTGGGCTTCTGTAGATCAAATAAGCATGTTCACAAGCAAGCTAGACATGTACACCCCAGCCTCTAGTACTCCCTCAGGTTCTTTTTAGTCCGCATATAAGTTTTGTCCGAAGTCAAAGTATTTTTAATTTAATCAAACTTTATAGAGAAGTATTAACATTCACAAATGCCAAATCAACATTGTTATATTCATATTAAATGTAGATTTTTAGTATACATATTTGGTATTGTAGATGTTGATGTTTTTAATATAAATTTGGTCAAACTTTGTAAAGTTTGATTTAATATGCGGAGTAAACTGCTATACTTCTTGCTTACAACCGATGGGGAGCAGCTCCGTGTATAGGACCCGGATGGCACTTACGTGTTGAATATGCATAGCACATTCCTATCTACTACTAGGAAACTACCACGTACTTGCATGTGCAGCTCTAGTCTCGTTCTAGTCAAAGTTTACAATGCTAAGGAAATTACTAGAAAACTAATAGGTTACTTCCATGCAACAATTACTTGGAGACAGGGGTGAAGCCCGCAATCTCTCCCTCAACTCCGTCGAATGGGTTGGACGTTGACGTTCGCGACATTGTTGTGCAACTCATGGAATCGGACTCGACCAAGAGCCCTTGTCAGGATGTCCACCTTCTGGGGGCTTTCTATAGTGCGTACACCTTGCTCGTGCTTTGCCACCAGAGCGAAGACCTCCTGCAAGTCCACTCTCGTGCGTTATACGTAACCTTTCGTAACGAGCCGCACCTTGTGCTTGATGATGGCTCCGTGCTCATCCTTGTTGATCTCGGGGTGTTGCGGTTGTCCCGCAGGTTCGCCGATAAGGTCCCCTAGGCGTCGGAACTTGTGTGGAGCGCCAACATTGTTGTTGGTGTCGAACAGGTCCGACCATGCTGTTGGCTGGGACACGAACTGCCTGGGAACGACCTCACTCGAACCACGGGTTTGGCGGTTGTTGTTCTGGTGCGTTGATCCTGGTCCTATGGGGTCTTAGCACAACGACTTTCTAACTGTCTACTACAACAAGGTTTGCTTGGCTCCGATGGGGGATGGGCGAAAACGATGGCGCATATTCGACTAGCTCCGGTGCTTGTAGTCGTCACCAGGTGGTCTACGGATCTAGATGTATTTTTTTACTTGTGTTCTTCGTACTATTTTGATAGTTGATGAATAAATCGAAAGTAAAAAAAAATAGGGTGTGGTGAGGTCGTTAACGGTCTACGTCGATTCATCCTTCATTTAGATAGATAGAAGATGGCTGACATTTGATTTCTTGGTCACTTAAATTAATTATTTTTTTCCCAGGGCGCGCCTGTCGCAGTCATCCGACGGAAAGCGAATCATTCGTCAGACTAATTAAACATCATTTACAGTTCGTCAAATATATATTGCGCTTAATATTTAAATAACTACGTGCGTGCTTTCTTTCAGAAAATTTGGCAATGTCAAAATAAAAAGATTACCCAAGAGCACTGGAACTTGAGCTGCAAGTACGTACCTCTTGGTGCCGAGGTAGTCCCAAAGCTTACTGACGAGGTTTTCCAGATCCTGGTCAGATTTTTCGCCGCCATACCTAGGATTAGTCTTCGGCTTTACCTTATTCTTCTTCTGCGAGGACTTCACTTGACGAAGTATGTCCATTAGAGTCCCCCTCATGGATGGCCTCCTGCCAAGAGTAACGAAAGCTCGGCAATCGAACTCCCCTTGAAGCTCTTCATATATCTCCTTGGCAAGAGTGGTCTTGCCAAGGCCTTCCATTCCGACGATGAAAACAGTCTTTAGCCTCTTCTCATGCTCGCTTCTCAGAAGCTTGAGAAGCCCATCTCTTGGATTTGGGACATCGACGATGATACCAGATTTGTCCTCCACAAGTGGCCGCGAATCAGTTTTTGTCACTTGGCCTGGTACAACAGCAGGACCATGGAAGTCAGTGCGAACTTCAGTAACAAGATTGTACCTTTCACAGAGCTCACGAGCGTGCTTGATCTGGGCCTGGAAATTTTCCATTTCCTCCTCAATCTCCAATTGTTCATGTCCCTTCTGTTCGATCCAGTCTTCCATGTCGAAGACCAGTTCGCTCACATGCTTCACCCACGCTTCGACTTGCGAGTTCATCTCCCGTCGCCTCGCAAGCTTGCCGAAAAAATCCGATTCAAGAGCCACCAGGGCTCTCCGTAAATCTAGAATTTTATCGGGATGCTTCTTCACTTTGGTGAGCTTATCGAGAAGGGAGTTTATTGCTCCTGTAGAGTAGCTCACCATAGGTTGGCCATCCATCATGTTATACTATCTCTCTCAAGCCCAACCCAAGTTAAAAATCAGGAAGGCACCTATATATATATATATATAGCTTTATCGATTATTTAGAGACGATTCTTTCCACAATGTTTCGCTTCGAGATGAATACTATTCTGTCCCTCCGGTGTGGAGTGTGTGACTTGATAGATACCGGACCGTAAGTCTACGTCTTTCTTCTTAGAGCATCTCCAGCCGCGCCCCAACACGGCCCCGAAGGCGATTTTCTTGCGCCGGCGCCGAAAAAATGGTCCACTCGCGTCCCCAAGAGTCCATTTTTCACCGGTTTGTGCCAAAGTTAGTGCCGGCGGACCCAAGCCGAACCTGACGCGCTGGGGGGCGCCCGTGGGCGCCGGGGCGATCGGTTTTGGCGCAAACGGGGTGCGGGCCTGCCTAGTCAGCGAGACGCCGCTTCGTCGCCATCATCGCCTCGGTTCCCGTAGAAATCAATGCCAAGGCTGGCCAAGGCTGCTGTGTCGGTCAGCCTCCATTGGTGCTCCATTGATGCCTCACGGGCGACGTAGTGACGGCGCCGCCAATGCGCATCCCGCCCGCTCCCGCCACGCGTCGCCCGGCATGCCGCCTCCCCGCCGCCCCGCTTGGGCTATAAAAGGCGCCCACTCCCCGCCGGTAAACGCCACAACCTCCCCCTCTCGCAAAAGCCATCTCCCCTCTTCCGCCGACGAGCAAAGCAAAGATGGCCGAGAGGTTCCCAGCGATGGCGCAGCGGCGAACGGCTTCAGCCGCCGACACCTCCAAGAGCCGGAGGCGCGCCTCCTCTACAAGGCCGAGTACCCGGTGCCCCCTGACATGCGCGTGCCGGGGGTGTGGAGGCTGAGCGCGGTCACCGCCCGGGTGCCGCCGGTGCCCGAAGGGGCGGCACGGCGAGCGGAGATCGCCTGCATCCGAGGAGCAGCGGAACCAGCCGAGGTATGCGCCCAACAGCGAAACGCCGTGGACGATGTACTTCGAGCGCCGCTACGAGCAGCAGATCGCCTCCGTCAAGGGCGTGATTCCCCGCGGCCACCTCAACGCTGAAGGACGACGCGAGTGGTGGGGCGTCCCCGGCCGCACCCTCGAGGCCGTCCTTGACCACATCGAGACCGGCAACGTGCCACGCCTCGAGTACCCGATGCAGCCGTCCTTCTCTCGCCGCCGCGGTAGTTCCTGGAGGCCACAGCGAATGGAGCCAACGTCCTCGTCGTCGGGCTCCGGCTCGCCGGCTCTCCACCCCGTCAAGCCAGAGCCGGAGGAGACGCCGCAGCAGCGCCGCACCCGCAGTGGCGTTCTCGTCATCAACGAGGGTGCCCGCCCCTCCCCGCGCTCCCTTCGCCTGGTCCGCCCGAAGCCCGAGCCGGGCCTGCTCCCCGTGAAGCCGGAGCACGCCGACATGGTGGCTCCCGACGACGAGTCCGCCCTAAAGTGGGCGAAGGATGACTACGTCCGCGAGCAGGTGCGCCGCCGGCGCCAGGCGTACGCGGAACACCAGGCCCGGTGACGCGGCCGCGAGGAGGGTGGCGTCTTCATCCTCGACAGTGACGAGGAGGAAGAGGCCAGGCCGTCCAGCTCCCGGCCACGCATCGGCGACCCTGGGCAGGGTTGCAGCAAGGACGGGGGTGGCTCCGGTGGGGCGAGTGACGACGACGACGGCGGCGACGGCGGCGACTACACCCGCTTCTACAGGCTTCTCGGCATGTAGATGGCGGGCAATGGACGCGGGGTAGTGGCTAGCGGTGTAGTTTGGCATAGTTCGCATGTTTTTTACTTTTTTGTACAAATTTCAATAAAATTTCGCTGAGTTCGTACTAGATCTACGTAATTTCGTCGAACTCAGGGCGACCTTGCGGGCGATGACTGGGGACCGAGCCGCCCCCAAGCGCCAAACTTGCGCCGGTTCGCCCCCAGGCGGCCTTTTTTCGCCGCCTTGGGAGGCCGAACGGCTGGAGATGCTCTTAATACAGGCCCCACCAGCTTCATAGTTTTTGCGACACATAGCGCAAATGTAAGGCCATCAGAAGCGGATCTAGGGTGTTTGGCACCCTCTCCACAAGTGCAAACTGTTAGATAGGATAGAGAGGGATTGGTAGAATTGATATTGTATTGCTTGAGACTCGTGGGTAGGAGTACATGGTCATCTTAAAATACAAGGTAATGTGCAATAAATCCCACGCTATCCTATGTTTCCTAAATAAACATTATACTCAACACAAACTACTACTCCCTCCGTTCGGAATTACTTGTCTCGAAAATGGATGTATCTAGACGTATTTTAGTTCTAGATACATCCATTTCCGAGACAAGTAATTTCGAACGGAGGGAGTACCTCTGTTTCTAAATATAAAATGTTTTGGCGGTCGTCTTATATTTAGGAACAGAGGGTGTACTTTATAATATTGTATATGCCTGACTCTAATTGTATAAGAACTTCATGATATTTCCCCCGCAAAAACAAACTTTGTCATATTTTGGATTATTTGTTAGAATTAGGATAATACCTAGAACAAAGCATACTATTTGGCACCTCCATTGTTACTGCCTAATATGTTTTTCGATGTCATTTTGTATTATTGATATTTCTGAAAGGGACCATTGATAAAAACTAACAATATATGAGATATGTGATATAAAAATATATCATTAGAAACTCCTTCACATACATATTTGAAGGTGCATACCTTTTTTTATAACACACATCAAGTTTTATTGTTCTAACTTGTGGTCAAGGGCAATCTTCGAAAACAAGTAAAACCTCTAGCATCGTGGTTGATGTTTCTTTTGTCCTCCCTAGGAAAAGATTTCCAGCCGATTAGGTTTCCTCCTCCCCCTGTAAGCGTCATCGCCGGTCCGCCCCACCACCGATGCCTTTGGGCCGTGGAGGTGTGAAGGACCCCCCTCCCTCCCACCGGATGGGAGGGCCCCCGCTTTTGTTCTAGTTAGGTTCATCATCTTGATTGGGACTGTACAGTGGCGATGATGTCCTCAGTACGAATAATGTTTCACACATTCGATCCTATCCCAATGGCGCGTCTAACATCACCGAAGGGCGTGAGAGGTGTGTCTCCATCGGAGCTGAGGGGATTCGGTCGGTGCTGGTCTTCGGTAGATCTGGATCCAGTCTTCGTTCGTGTTCTACATATTTCATCATTTTAATCTACGACTCTCTTTATCGGCGATGATTGTTGGTCTGATGCGCCGGTCATGAGGGGTCTTAGTACGGTGAATTTCTGATTGTCTACTATAACAAGGTTGGTTTGCTTGGTTTCGATGAGGAAGTGGCGATGGAGGTAGCACGTCTTCGGCTCGCTTTACTGCTTGTAGTCATTCCTAGATGGTTTATGAATCTAGTTGTACTTTTTGTTACAGACGGTATTTTTTGACTACCATGATTAAATTATGAATATATTTGAAAAAAAAAGGTAGCCATAAAAACTCTGTACAGCCAATCCAAAATCTCTGGTTGAGGCACCAAGTCGTCGTCGTCGCCACACGTCACCTCGTGTGGTCCTCCCCCTCCCTCTTGGTCTCGGATCTATATATCTTTAGTTCTAAAAAAATCTGTATATCTTTAGAGAAAATCAGCACCAAACATGACGCCGGGAATGCAGATAATACGGTGGACTGGTTTTATTTGGCAAAAGGAAAATGAAAAAGATAAGGTCCGAGTGGTGGAGGCAAACGGACCCCACGTGGCTACGTACGAGAAAGATAACGTCTCTTGTGCGCCCTACGTGCGGAAAATACATCGGAAAGAATCTGCTCGTAACTATAGGCCTAGTCGTGTGAGAGCGCAAACTCTATCTGGCTACATCCAGCACCTGCCTGCGGATCATTTCCGAGTTTCTAACCGAGAGGGAGGGACGATGGTGTCGCCTGTTGCTCCCATCGTCGGCAATATACTAACACTTATCACTTTGCTACAACATATGTCACATCAAAATCATAGCCTCCAAGGCAAGATCGTCGGTAAATTCGGCTCACTAAGGGTTGAGGTGGAGTCGGCCGAATGCAACATGGCGAACTACAAGGACGATGATGAGTCGATGCTGGAGATGCAGGAGTTGCTTCTAGATATTCAGGACTACCTTTGCGATCTTCATATTCCAGAGAAATTGGACGCCCTTTTCCTGGTTGCGACGGGGACTGATTCCCGTGCTGAAAATATTGGCCGCATCGATTCTTTCCTAGCGAGCATCGATAACGTCAACAAGCGGCGAGATGAGAGAGCTAAAGAAGGTAACGTGCTTATACTATTCTTTCATCGGTTGCACCCAAGGCAAGGCGGTACTATTCTTCCATCAGTTGCATCTAATTGCATGATTCTTTCCTCAGCTGCATCCAAGCCCACGATTCTTACATCAATGGCATCCAGATCTAAGGGTACGATTTTTCCATCAGCTGCACAGTACGATTCTTCCATCTGCCGGATCTAATGGCACAATTCTTCCATCTGCAGCAGCACCTACTCTTTATGTTCCAGAGAAAGATCTCGAGGGCTTCACCAACAGCAAAAAAGAGTTCATGGATCTGATCTCACTAGCAAAGGTAGGGCAGCTGAGGCTGATCTCCATTGTGGGATGTAACGGCTTGGGAAAGACCGCCCTAGCAAGGGCGGTCTATGACGACGTTGGTCTGCCATCTCCAGCCACACCAAAAAACCTAGGAGAGAGTGATAACCAGCCACCAGAGGTATTTTTCAGTTTTCGGTCAAGTGTCTTTGCCTTTGTAATTCAGCACCATTGTATCCTAGTTGGTTGATGCCTTCATTAATTCGAAGTCGGGCCTTCGTGCCTTTTCTCTAAAAAAATCAGCCACTCGAAGAAAAAACCACAAAAGAGATATTCGATTGCAGAGCTTGGGTTGTGGCGTCGACGTTTAACGACATGGAGGCCCTTCTAAATGAGGTTCTAAAAGAATTTTGTCCCAACGCAGCCGGTGCAAACACCTCCAAAGCTTTAAACGACTACCTTGCTGATAAAAGGTACATCTCTCTCTTTCTCCTCCTTTTGACATTAGATCCTCCCTCATTTGTAGTAAGTGTTATTACCTCTGCGTCAAAATATAAGACCTTTTTGGAGGCTAGCCTACAAAAACGACAGAGGTAGTACATTAGTTACAAGGAGATGAGTGATCGAAGCAGGAGCTTCCACTACTGCATGAATGCGTAGCAGTGGCAGTCACCAAAAGTCCATCAGTGATGCGTGAGGCTCACAAGGGCGCCCGCCACTGGTAACATGGCATCAGTGGCGGGCAATGTTGCCCGCCACTGACAGGTCAATTTCAGTGGCGGGTGTAGGCTAGCGCCTGTCACAACAACTATAGGTAGCAATAAATGTGTTAACGTTCTCTCTGCCCGCCACTGCTATGTGTAGCAGTAGTGGCAAGCACTTTTGGCACCTGCCATAGTTATTTAAGCATACTGAAGAATTGCTACCGCGGCTGCGTTTTTTGTTGCCGTGGCAGCATTTTAATGATGCGGTTGCAACGTTTTGCACTTCATCGTCACATTATATTACATATATAGAATGTTGACTCAGCATCCAAACAATCATCCACATGCATACAACGTATTACAATGTCAGATGCAATAATTATGAGTACTACTGAAGTAAACATAGTATAAGAAGTGCAGGGCAACAAGCATGTCTCAACACATAATAAGTTGTTTTGAGAAGTATATCTACCGAGTTGGGTTGTCGGCGGCAATAGATGAGAAGATTTTTTCGACTCGGGCAAGTCCTTCTTCTTTTGGATGTGTCTTGTAGTGGAATTTCCTATCTTTATTTACAATTTCCCTGTTGATGATTGTAGCCAACATATTTTGGAGGTGCTCATGCGTTCTTAAGAATTCCCCTAGGTCCATGTCCCTCTCCTTCTCCTCACCATATGATGATTTGGCTATGATTTCACAAATTTTGGCTTTTTCTGCAAAGAGTCGTCCATGATGGCCATGGCACGCTAGCTTGACCTTTGGAGGTTTTGACATTTGATTCTTGGTAGAAAGAAGCATTCACTAGTGCAGAAAAAGAATAGCTATGGCGTGGCAGAAAGGTTTTTGCTGATGTGGGAGGCTGACACCACCAATATGGTGCTACTATTAAAAACAGTGATGGCGTTGGAGCCCACTTCAACAGTATTTTAGATGCTGATGGCGTGTCACGTGGCCAACGCCACTACTGTAATTTCTCACCTAGCGACGTCTAATGTACTATGCACGCCACCAATGTTTTGTGGAATAAAATAATAATTTTGCAGCACCATATAACATTTGGCGTCTCATATTGCAACAACACATATAAACAACACACAATAGACCAACAATAAGTTTACTAGGTAGTCATTGTTAACATGGCATCTCACCAAGCAATGGACAAACGTACCGAAAAAGGCATTCGCCCCGCTTTATAAATAAAGCAACCACCAAGCACAAAGTACCAAGGTAACAACAGAACACACCACACACCAACACACAACGCCACCGGAAGTCAAGTCTAACACTCACATGCACACACAGACACAAACAGCCCCAAGTTCCGCTATGGGCACAGCACATCAAGCCCAACACAAAAGCACAATGAAACAACCCAAGACGGCGATGGCGGAGGCGACGACATGATGATCTAATCTGGTTCCGGAGGTGGTGGGGGAAGCGGCGGCGCCAACCGGAGAGCCATCGCGCGGAGCTGGGTGATGATGAAGGTGATGGCGTCTCTCTCCCTGGGACGGCTAAGCGGCCGCCAAAGCTGCGAGTAACCAGACCATTTGAACAAACCGTCAGTAGCACGACGAAGAGGGACAAATTCTACACAAAGCAATCCATGAATTCTGTTGGGAAATGTAGTAATTTCAAAATTTTCCTACGCACACACAAGATCATGGTGATGCATAGCAATGAGAGGGGAGAGTGTTGTCCATGTACCCTCGTAGAACGAAAGCGTAAGCGTTAGCACAACGCGGTTGATGTAGTCGTACGTCTTCACGATCCGACCGATCAAGTACCGAATGCACGGCACCTCCGAGTTCAGCACACGTTCAACTCGATGACGTCCGTAGAACTCCGATCCAGCCAAGCTTTGAGGGAGAGTTTCGTCAGCACGACGGCGTGGTGACGATGATGATGTTCTACCGACGGAGGGCTTCGCCTAAGCACCGCTACGATATTACCGAGGTGGACTATGGTGAGGGGGCACCGCACACGGCTAAGAGATCCAAGGGATCAATTGTTGTCTATGGGGTGCCCCCCTCCTCCGTATATAAAGGAGGGGAGGAGAGGGCCGGCCAAGGGTAGGAGGCGCGCCCAAGGGGGGGAGTCCTCCTTTTCCTATTTGGAGAGGGACAGGGAAGGAAGGGGAAGGAGGGAGGAAAGAAAGGGGGGCCCGGCCCCCCTCCCAAATCGGATTGGGCTTGGGAGGGGGGGCGCCCCCTCCCTTGCTCCTTTCCCCTCCTTTCCACTAAAGCCCATTAAGGCCCATATACCTCCCGGGGGGTTCCGATAACCTCCTGGTGCTCCGGTATTATTCCGATCTCACTCAGAACCATTCCGGTATCCAAATATAGTCGTCCAATATATCGATCTTTATGTCTCGACCATTTCGAGACTCCTCGTGATGTCCGTGATCACAGCCAGGACTCCGAACTACCTTCGGTACATCAAAACACATAAACTCATAATATAACCGTCATTGAACTTTAAGCGTGCGGACCCTACGGGTTTGAGAACTATGTAGGCATGACCGAGACACGTCTCCGGTCAATAACCAATAGCGGAACCTGTGCTCATATTGGCTCCCACATATTCTACGAAGATCTTTATCGATCAAACCGCATAACAACATACATTGTTCCCTTTGTCATCGGTACGTTACTTGCCTGAGAGTCGATCGTCGGTATCTCAATAGCTAGTTCAATCTCGTTATCGACAAGTCTCTTTACTCGTTATGTAATGCATCATCCAGTAACTAACTCATTAGCTACATTGCTTGGAAGGCTTATAGTGATGTGCATTACCGAGAGGGCCCAGAGATACCTCACCGACAATCGGAGTGACAAATCCTAATCTCGAAATACGTCAACTCAACAAGTACGTTTGGAGACACCTGTAGAGCACCTTTATAATCACCCGGTTATGTTGTGATGTTTGGTAGCACACAAAGTGTTCCTCTGGTAAGCGGGAGTTACATAATCTCATAGTCATAGGAACATGTATAAGTCATGAATAAAGCAATAGCAACATACTAAATGATAAAGTGCTTAGCTAACGAAATGGGTCAAGTCAATCGCTTGCTCAGGAACACCTAGGACATTTTGAGGAAGCCCATCATTGGAATATACAAGCCAAGTTCTATAATGAAAATTCCCACTAGTATATGAAACTGACATTGTCCCTTCTCTCTTTTTCTCTCATTTTTTATTTGGGACTTTTTATGGCCTTTTTTTTATTTTTTTTTATTTTTCGTCCGGAGTCTCATCCCGACTTGTGGGGGAATCATAGTCTCCATCATCCTTTCCTCACTGGGACAATGCTCTAATAATGATGATCATCACACTTTTATTTACTTTACAACTCAAGAATTACAACTCGATACTTAGAACAAAATATGGCTCTATGTGAATGCCTCGAGCGGTGTACCGGGATGTGCAATTAATCAAGAGTGACACGTATGGAAAAATTATGAATGGTGGCTTTACCACAAATACGATGTCAACTACATGATCATGCAGAGCAATACGACAATGATGAAGTGTGTCATAATAAACGGAACGGTGAAAAGTTGCATGGCAATATATCTCGGAATGTCAATGGAAATGCCATAATAGGTAGGTATGGTGGCTGTTTTGAGGAAGGTATATGGTGGGTGTATGGTACCGGCGAAAGTTGCGTGGTACTAGATAGGCTAGCAATGGTGGAAGGGTGAGAGTGCGTATAATCCATGGACTCAAGATTAGTCATAAAGAACTCGCATACTTATTGCAAAAATATATTAGTTATCGAAACAAAGTACTACACGCATGCTCCTAGGGGGATAGATTGGTAGGAAAAGACCATCGCTCGTCCCCGACCGCCACTCATAAGGAAGACAATCAAAAAATAAATCATGCTCCGACTTCAGCACATAACGGTTCACGATACGTGCATATGCTATGGAAATCACAAACTTTAACACAAGTATCCCTCAAATTGACAACTACTCACTAGCATGACGCTTCACCATCTTCATATCTATAAGCAATCATAAGGAATCAAACTTCTCTTAGTATTCAATGCACTTTTTATGAAAGTTTTTATTATATCCCTCTTGGATGCCCATCATATTAGGACTAAATTCATAACCAACGCAAATTGCCATGCTATTTAATACTCTCAAAACAATATAAGTGAATAATGAGAGTTCATCTATTTCTTCAAAATAAAATCACCATCGTGCTCTAAAAAGATATAAGTGAAGCACTAGAGCAAACGACAAACTACTCTGAAAGATATAAGTGAAGATCAATGAATAGTCGAATAATTATGTAACTATGTGAAGACTCTCTAACATTTAAGAATTTCAGATCGTAGGATACTATTCAAACAACAAGCAAAACCTAATAACATAAAATGACGCTCCAAGCAAAACACATATCATGTGGTGAATAAAAATATAGCTTCAAGTAAAGTTACCGATGAACGAAGACGAAAGAGGGGATGCCATCCGGGGCATCCCCAAGCTTAGGCTCTTGGTTGTCCTTGAATATTACCTTAGGGTTCCTTGGGCATCCCCAAGTTTAGGCTCTTCCCACTCCTTATTCCATAGTCCATCGAATCTTTACCCAAAACTTGAAAACTTCACAACACAAAACTCAACAGAAAACTCGTAAGCTCCGTTAGTATAAGAAAAAAAATCACCACTAAGGTACTGTTGTGAACTCATTCTTTATTTATATTGGTGTAATATCTACTGTATTCCAACTTCTCTATGCTTCATACCCTCCGATAGTACTCATAGATTCATCAAAATAAGTAAACAACACATATAAAACAGAATCTGCCAAAAACAGAATAGTCTGTAGTAATCTGTAACTCTTGAATACTTATGTAACTCCAAAAATCCATCGAAATTAGGAACGCCTGAGAAATGTGTTTAAAAATCCAGAGCAAAACGAATCAGATCAAAAGCACGTTTCTCTGAATTATTAAAACTTATTTACTGGGCGCAAAAGTTTTTCATTTTCAGAAGGATCAACACAACTATCACCACAAGCTATCTCAAAGGCTTTACTTGGCACTTTATTGAAACCAAAGCTATAAAACTTGATTACTACAGTAGAATAATCATGTGAGCACACAAAAACAGTAAGGATAAATATTGGGTTGTCTCCCAACAAGCGCTTTTCTTTAATGCCTTTTAGCTAGGCATGATGATTTTAATGATGCTCACTTGAAAGATAAGAATTCAAACATAATGGGAGCATCATGAAGAATATGACTAACACATTTAAGCCTAACCCACTTCCTATGCAGAGGGATTTTATGAGCAAAAAACTTATGGGAACAAGAATCAACTAGCATAGGAAGGCAAAACAAGCATAACTTCAAAACTTTAAACACATAGAGAGGAAACTTGATATTATTGCAACTCCTACAAGCATATATTCCCCCCTCATAATATTTTCAGTAGCATCGAGAATGAATTTCACAATATAACTATCACATAAAGCATTCTTTTCATGATCCACAAGCATAGAAGTTTTATTACTATCCACATAAGCAAAATTCTTCTCATGAATAGTAGTGGGAGCAAACTCAACAAAATAACTATCATGTGAGGTATAATCCAATTGAAAATTAAAATCAAGATTACAAGTTTCATGGTTATCATTATTCTTTATAGCATACATGTCATCATAATAATCATCATAGATAGTAACTTTGTTCCCATAATAATCAATTGAAACCTCTTTCAAAATAGTGGAATCATTACTAAATAAAGTCATGACCTCTCCAATTCCACTTTCATAATTATCACAATAAGATTCAACACCTTCCAAAATAGTGGGATCATTACTTAATAAAGTTCACACTCTTCCAAACCCATTTTCATCAATGTAATCATCATAAATAGGAGGCATGCTATTATCGTAATAAATTTGCATATCAAAACTTGGGAGACTAAAAATATCATCTTCATTAAACATAGCATCCCCAAGCTTGTGGCTTTGCATATCATTAGCATCATGGATATTCAAGGAATTCATACTAACAACATTGCAATCATGCTCATCATACAAAGATTTAGTGCCAAACATTTTAATGCATTCTTCTTCTAATACTTGGGCACAATTTTCCTTCCATTATTTTCATAAAAGACATTAAAAAGATGAAGCATATGAGGCAACCTCAATTCCATTTTTTTGTAGTTTTCTTTTATAGACTAAGCTCGTGATAAAACAAGAAACTAAAAGATTCAATTGCAAGATCTAAATATATACCTTCAAGCACTAACCTCCCCGGCAACGGCGCCAGAAAAGAGCTTGATGTCTACTACGCAACCTTCTTCTTGTAGACGTTGTTGGGCCTCTAGTGCAAAGGTTTGTAGGATAGTAGCAAATTTCTCTCAAGTGGACGACCTAAAGTTTATCATTTCGTGGGAGGAGTAGGATGAAGATGGTCTCCCTCAAACAACCCTGAACCAAATAACAAAGAGTCTCTTGTGTCCCCAACACACCCAATACAATGGTAAATTGTATAAGTGCATTAGTTCGGCGAAAAGATGGTGATACAAGTGCAATATGGATGGTAGATATAGGTTTTTGTAATCAGAAAATATAAAAACAGCAAGGTAGTAAGTGGTAAAAGTGAGCAAAAACGGTATTGCAATGCTTCGAAACAAGGCCCAGTGTTCATACTTTCACTAATGCAAGTTCTCTCAATAATAATAACATAATTAGATCATATAACTATCCCTCAACATACAACAAAGAGTCACTGCAAACTCACTAATAGCGGAGAACAAATAAAGAGATTATTGTACGGTACAAAACCACCTCAAAGTTATTATTTCCAATCAATCCATTGGGCTATTCCTATAAGTGTCACAAATAGTCCTAGAGTTCGTAGTAAAATAACACCTTAAGACACAAATCAACCAAAACCCTAATGTCACCTAGATACTCCAATGTCACCACAAGTATCCGCGGGTATGATTATACGATATGCATCACACACTCTCAGATTCATCTATTCAACCAACACAAAGAACTTCAAAGAGTGCCCCAAAGTTTCTATCAGAGAGTCAAGACGAAAACGTGTGCCAACCCCTATGCATAATTTCACAAGGTCACTGAATCCGCAAGTTGATCACCAAAACATACATCAAGTGAATCAATAGAATATCCCATTATCACCATGGATATTCCACACAAGACATACATCAAGTGTTCTCAAATCCTCAAAGACTCAACTCAATAGGATAACTTCAAAGGGAAAACTCAATCCATTACAAGAGAGTAGAGGGAGAGAAACATCATAAGATCAAACTATAATAGCAAAGCTCGCGGTACATCAAGATCGTGCCAAATCAAGAACACGAGAGAGAGAGAGAGAGAGAGATCAAACACATAGCTACTGGTAAATACCCTCAACCCCGAGGGTGAACTACTCCCTCTTTGTGTTTAGAACAAGATACAGTGTAAGAAGAGCAATGGTGGAAGCACACATACAAGAAGCCGTCCAAGTCCAAATATTTACGACCAAAGTGGTTGTGCACCATGGATTGAAATCATATACTGAAGAGCAGAAGTTGGTTTTTCCATGTACTGACCAGCACATGGATTTGGTGTGTGGGTTAAAAGAAATTCAGTAAGCAACTAGGAACCAAAACCTTTGAAGAGTGGAGTCTAACTGCAATGCGCGTCTCTGCAGTGTGCCCCGAATCAAGGCTGATCCTCTGCCTCATTCAGGCACAATGCGCCTGCATCCAGTTTCAGTACAACTTCTCCTGGTAGAAAGAAAGCACCATCTAAATTCAGTAAATTTACGAAAACGATCTGGTGTGCCACTTAGATATCTCGTATCATAAAAAATTCTGGATTGCCTAATTCTTTTTTGGCAAATAGAATAAATAAATAAAGGGGACGTATTGTGTTGGCAAGGGCCTGGCCTAGTGGCAAAATCAAGGCCCCAGGAATTACACATGCTGGGCTGTGGCGCGGTGGGCACCTGGGATGATGCGAATGCACACCCTGCATTCTTCCCCCGACGCGCCAGTTCAGGAAAAAAATGTTCGCGTATTCAAAAAATATTCGTTAATTTTAAAAAATGTTCGTGAATTCAAAACATGTTCATGATTTTTTTAAATGTTTCACAAAATTCAAGAAGAAAGTTCATGAGTTTCAAAAAAATATTTGCCGGTCCAAAAAGATGTTCGTGAAGTTTTAAAAGTTGTTCACAATATTCAAAAAATGTTCGTGGATTTTGAAAAATGATCCCAGAGTACAAACAATGTTCACAAAATTCATAAAATGTTCAGACTTTGAAAAAGTATTCATCAACTCAGAAAAATGTTCCTAAATTTTAAAAAAATCCCAAAATTCAATACCAATCGGCGGTTTTAAAAACTGTCCACACGTTAAGAAAATGTACACTATTTTAAAATGTTAATGAATTTGTAAACAATGTTCATGAACTTAAAATGATTTCAAAAAAATGTTCATGTATTTGAAAAATGCTCATGATTTTAAAAACTATTCATGATTTCAAAAAAGTTCAGGTATTTGAAAAATATTCATGATTTCAAAAGTTATTCATGATTTCAGAAAATCTTTAGCTATTTGAAAAATATTCATGATTTCAAAAATTATTCATGAATTTGAAAGATATTCAAAAATTGGAAAATGAAATCAAAATAAAAAGTAAATATGAAAAATGAAAAAGAAAGAGAAAAGGGAAAATAGAAAAGACAAAAGAAAAGAGAAAAAAGAAAAGGAAATAAAAATCGAAAGGGAAAAACCGAGTTCAAGGAAGGTTCTAGAACCTTCTCAAAACTGGTGGAGATGAAATCTGGAAAATAAGCCGACCCATATGAATACCATTGCAGAGGGGGGTACGCATCAGGTCGCTGCACGGCGACCTGCGCGCCAAGTAGGAGTCTCCCCAGGGCCGGACCCATAATGTGTTGATACGCGTGCTTTTTTTTGGGGGGGGGGGGATCGCCACTAAGGACATGTACAATGGTGCTATTTTAGGAGTGCCACATAGGATAAATGATGAGGTGGAGGGGAGGGAACTCTTAAGAAAAGGCTTGTCTTCTCTTATTTAAGAGAAGACAAGAGATGATCTCTTAGCACAATATGTCTCACCACGTTTTTAGGAATGGCTAGTTATTGAAGATAAGGCTAAGAGATGACCCATTGTAGACAATTTTTTTGTCATCTCTAAATTAAATGCAAGACTTAAGATAAGACTATCTTATCAACCATTATACATTGCTCTAATGGACGACACGCTAGGCATGACCCAGGCGCCCAGGTTTGGATGTGAGACGAGGCAGGCCAAACAGTGTAGCGACATGGTCGAACCGTTTTATGTATCCGGAGTACTAGTAAGTAGCTATATTACCACATCACTTTCTTCATTAATTACTTGTCATGTCATCTATTTTGTCTAAATATGTGTGAATGTTCACCTATATTACTCCCATTATGAATAGTCTCACCTTTGAACATGAGAGCGAGCGTGTCCCGGAGAGATCGGCCTTCGTAAAACCCTCCTCGGATGGCCCGAGTAGAATCGTCTGTGCCATTGTACTCCCACATTGGATGAGCCCATTGTTGGAGAGGCTAAATTACTCGGCTGAGTGCCACCGCCATCAGACTAGGGGGCTTTTTGGTTTGTGACTAACTTTGTGAAATGTTGCCACACTTAAAGCTAGGCAAGTTTGACTAACTTAGGTGAGTGTTTGGTTCAAGCCACACCTTAGACAAGCCGCACTTGAACCCCACATGGCATACACACAAAAAATGTGGCAAGATTCCCTTAGACTTGCCAACTCGTGGCTTTTATTTTGATGAACTAACCTTAGGCAAGCTTGGCAAAAATATGTGACAAAGTGTGGCAATGCTAGGCCTAAAATCAAACAGCCCCTAGCTAAGGTAATGTTGTTCTGGCGTAGCCGGACCACCTATCAGACACAAAGTACCTATTCTTTGGTGGAGATGGTGTGAAAGGGTCCAAATTCCTGCCCAGGATCCTCGACCGACACGTAAACCTGGCTCTTCCTCGCCTCGGGAACTTTTACAGGTAGAGTAATACGCGAAGCGGCGATAGGGTAACCGTGCCGCCCAATAGTAAATTCCACGCTTTCCCATACGACATGCGGGATTCGGGGGTGGTGGTTGATGAATTATCGTATCGAGGCGCACGATTACCATTTTGACAAGACGTGACAATGGTGTGGTCCTTTCCCATGTCTGCACGTCGTGTTGACCGTCGAGACGTAAGCGCCTCGCAGCCGTGGGCTGATGGATGGGATCGGTCTGGGCTGACCGTGCTAGACCAGACCGTCATGACATGCCGAGCGCGGGAATACTTAGCTGCTAAGGAGCTGCTGCGGAGGAAGGTTTCGGACCTGTGGCATGCCTCGAAGATGACAAGATACTTATCAAGAAGCCAAAGAAGACCCGGAGTACCTTGGATGTTGGCCAAGTCCTTATAGGAATCAGATGCGGAAGAATTTGTTGAACCAATTCTCAAGACCGACGATAGAACACAAAGAACAACTCGGAACATCCGAGGAGTGTCTCTTATTTGAAGACCGGTTCAGAGGCTACTGGCCGTGTCGGGGTCAGGCACTACGTTGTCCATGTCAATTCATTTGTGGGCCATGTCAAGATGGCCAATGGCATATAGAAGTGACCAGATTTTGAATTTGTTTTGCCACCTGATGGATAGACAAGCCTTTTGTTTATTCTAATCGTTTGTTTTTTCTTATGCTTTTCAGGTACATGGTCGTTATTGATGATCTGCAGTCAGACCGTGTACGATGGAAGGATATAAAACATGTGTTCCCTGAAAATAACAAAGGCAGCAGAGTTATTGTAACCACGAGTGTTCATTCCATCGCCAGGGACTACAGCTCTGGCTGTTACTATGTGTACCCAATGCAATGCCTTAGTGAAGCAAATTCAGAGAGCCTATTCTGGAAGAAAGTTTTAGCCCCCAACACTAGGGGTCCTACTGTTCCCGAGGTGGAACGGTCAAAAATTATCTTGGCTAAATGTGACGGTTTGCCGCTGGCTCTGGTTAGTGCATGTAATTATCCATGTCGGGCGCACAAAGACCAATCTCTGTGTGAAGATCGGTACCGTGGTATGTGCCACGAACTTGATAATATTGTGGCGAGCAATGAGATAGACTTTGATGACATGAAAAGAATGTTTGTCCAATGTTACAACAACCTGACTGACTATGATCACAAGAACTGCTTGCTTTATTTGAGCATATACCCCAGGGGTCATGAAATTAACAGTAAGAGTGCAGTCAGAAAATTAAAAGGCGAAGAATTGGTTGCCGGAGATGCCCTTAAATGTTGGAAGAGATTGATTGACAATAGTCTGATTGAGCCTGCACCGATTCGCAACAATTGCAGTGTTGCCAAGAGGTGTAAAGTTCAGGGTATGATGAGGGAGTTTACCATCAACAAGTCCATCTCAAGAAACTTGGTCACTCTAGTTGAAGGGGACGAGGTCCGGCGTATCCAACCTCACAGGACTGTCCGGCGACTCAGTGTTCGATCCAGCTCCAGCAACGAAGGAGGAAGCAATCTGATTCCACATGAAATTGAAACTAAAATGTCAACTGTCAGGTCGTTAACGGTCTTCACAAGTAACCATCCGGGTGAGACATATGTCAATGACATCAATTTCAGGAGCTGCAAGATGATGCGGGTCTTGGATCTCGAAGGTTGCAAGGGACTTAGTTCTACTGTTGTCGATGTCATATGTGAACTGCTGTTTCTGAACTATCTTAGCCTCAGGAAAACTGATGTGAACGAGCTTCCCACAAAAATGAAGAAGCTAGAGCGTTTAGAGACGCTGGACATTCGACAGACAAGGGTGGCAATATTGCCTGTGGAAGTCATCATGATGAAAGATTTAGCTCGGCTTTTTGGCGAGTTTCAGCTACCAGCGTTAGCTGACGCAGAAAAAGAAGCTCTTACAAACTTCCTCAAGCAGTATAGTAAACTGCATACTCTTGCTGGCATCGTTATCAACAATACACAAGGTTTTGAGATTATACAGCACGCAAAAAATCTGAAGAAGGTTAGAATATGTGGCAACAAGGATGATAGTTTTGCTGCTTCCGCCCCTACCGGCTCCAAGCTCACATCTTTCTTAAGCAAGAAGAAGAATAAGAATACTGATGTTGCTGCTACTTCCGCCCCAATATCCCCACCTTCCGTCCGTAGGGATAAGACCCCCTTTTGGTCTGGAATTTTTTCCAAAGCTGCAAAGCCGACCTCCAAAGCATGTTATATCAACAATAAGTTGGTAGAGCAGACCCCGCCAAGTACCAGGCCCAATGGTGAGTGGGTCGCCGGCGCCGCCACGCAGAGGGAATCTAAAAGGGCTAAAATATCACCTGGAGTTTTGGCCTCCTTGGTCTTCTCTCTTCAGAAGCGTTCAACCGCTCTGCACTCTATATCCATTGACTCCGCTGGTATCAGCAACTTCTTTCTTGCTTCTAATTCAAAGCCTCGCATTGCCAAATCCATCAAACTACGGGGACCATTGACAAGTCTGACACCTGGTACACTGAAGGACCTCCGTAATCTCAGAAAACTGCACCTCATCGAAACCGGTCTCAGCAGCCAAATATTGGTGGAAGCCCTGCAAAGCTTGGAATGCTTGGAATATCTCAAGCTCGGCGAGGAGGATCGCTCTGGAGCTTGGAACGGGGACTTCTCAGTGCAAAGTGGTGGATTCTCAGCCCTCCGGGACCTGTGTTTCGAGGGTGCAAAGCAGTATCCACGGTTGAAGATCGCACAAGGAGCCATGCACGTCCTCACCTCTCTTCAGCTGCTTTGTGAGAAATCTCCGCCTCTGATGGGAGTTGACGGCATAGAGCATCTTACATGTCTCGACGAGGTCATACTCCACTATTCTGCAGATGATGCAACGGTACAAGCGTGGAAAGAAGCAGCAAGCGAGCACACCAACAAGCCGTGTGTGAAGAAGCAACCAAATGCAGATGAACCTATCAACAATACAACATAATTTGCGGAGTGCTGGGCTGCCGGCACATGTATGGTACTTTATATTTGTATTTTATCTGGCATTTTTACTGTGTTGCTTTGGCTTGTAAAAATAAGAAGAGAAGTATTCGAGAAAAAAATGAAAATATTGTACGGAACCATGGTTCAGCCGAACATACACTCGATATCATTGATTTCTAGACATTATTCATGAGGGTCCATGCATGGTTGATTAAAAAATGTAGTTGGCATGCATGTCTATTCATGAGGATCCATGCATGGTTGATTAAAACATATGGTTGGCATGCATATCACAGATCCACATGTACTCCATCTGTCTGGAATTACTTGTCATCAAAATGGATGTATCTAAAATTAAAATACATCTAGATACATCCATTTCAATGACAAGTATTTTCGGACGGAGGGAGTAGTACGATGTTAAATCGTACGGCATAGAATATAAATTCGACTGAACCATGGTCCTGAATCACGTCTCTCCAGAAAAAAAAATCAAGAAGAGAAAAATAAAACTAAGATGTTCACCTCGATCTAGCAAGGTCCATGAGGTGTGCATCTGTGGCCTTTAGAGTTCACGTTCCACGCAGCTGCTAAACCTGCGAACTGTGACACCCCTATACAAACTAAATACCAGAAGCGTACGAGGCTGTAAGCCTGTAAGGCCAGTTGAGAGCTGCTGCCAAAACTGCAGAGAAAAAAGACATTGTATACATACAGAGCTCTTTTACGATGATTGGCGTAGTACTGGGAGTACTTTCCAGTACTTGCCCCTCTGATTTTAATTAGCCATCCGATCTGGTTGGGGATTAAAAATGAATAAACCCAATTAGTTTAATCCGAGAAGGCAAGTCTAGGGTAAAATATTGTGTTTTCAACCAATCACGTCCACGACCAGAATCACATCTAGTCGATCCAGGAGGTCAAGTCCTCGTTCTTGTCCCCTTCCTTCTCTCTGACGTACCAGGCAAGAGGAACCAATTCACCGTCGTCAGCCTCGTCCTCGTCCCCTTCACTATAAAAGACGTGCCCGGCAGCAAGAAGAAGAATAAGGCATCACATAAGCGGTGGCAGTGTCGGTGGCGACGGCGGCGGCGCTATAGGAAATCGCCCCCCGTCGATCCTATCGCTTCCGGACTTGCATCGTCCTAAGGTATGAATTGCTTGAATCTCACCTGACTTGGATCCGTAGCCTGCACTTCCTACATAGATTAGTTTAGTCATCATCGATTTAGGTCTCCCTAGTGCATGCAATTCAATTTAGAATCCATGATCACTTCACTAGTTTACGGACGTTGATGATCGCTTGCCATAACACGTACAAGGAGCAAAGTTTAAAATTCCACGCAAGATTTCATACTGGCTTTTGCATGCATTTTTGTTTGTCGTTTGAGCTTTTTACTCATCTGAATGGTGATGCAGGAAGACATGGCGGATATAAGTCATGAGTCAATGCTGGAGTACTATCATATTGCCAACAAGATGTTTCATAGTGAGGATGAAGGCTATAGATTCTATAACAATTATGGTCTTGAGAAAGGTTTTGATGTCCGAAGAAGCTATGTCGAGTGGGATGGATCCAACTGCCATATAATTTTAAGAAAATTTGTGTATAGTCGTGAAGGGGGTCGTGAAGAGAAGCGCACGAAGAGAAAGATGGAAGATAGAAAGAGGATGCCACGGAGTATAACTCGTGTAGGGTGTAAAGCTAAATTGGTGTTTGCAAGACAGGAGGAAACAGGTCGGTGGTTTGTGAAGGATTTCATCGATGAACACAACCATCCTCTAGCCCCACGGGATCTTTCGTGTCTTTTGCGTTCACAAAGAAAAATTAGCGATGAGCAGAAAGCGGACATTGCAGACATGGAAAAATCAGGGATCAGGAAACACCATATTATGAATATTTTGTGCATGCAATACGGTGGATATGATGAGGTTGGATGCACGACGAGGGACATTTACAATTTCTTCCATGCTAACAAGCAGGAATCAATCGTTTCCGGTGATGCTCAAACAGTGATCAATCACATGGTGGCGTGGCGAGAGCGAGATTCAGATCTTTTTCTTCATGTACTTGGTTGATGAAGTTGGCCATCTGAAGGGACTGTTCAGGTGCGATAGTCAATCCCGACTTGACTACGAGGCTTTCAGAGACGTTATTGTTTTTGATAGGACATACAGAACCAATAAATATAATCTGCCATTTGTGCCATTTGTTGGGTTGAATCAGCACCGCAACACTGTTATTTTTGCATGTGGTATCATTTCTCATGAAACAAGCCAGCATATGAGTGGATGTTACGGACCTTCGATGTTGTTCTTCCTCCTAGGGGCATCGTTTTGGAACAGGTACTGATTGGAAGGGCCCAGAGTTGGAGCGGGGTTTCATCCTTCACATCGATGACGATGGATCTCGGCGGGTGGCGCAATGGAGTCTCGGCGTCCGATGCGGGTTGACGGACTCGCGCAGGAGGACAGTACTGTCGGGCATCGTGACGGTAGGCCTGGCAAGGTCGATGCGCCGGTTCCTGTTCAGAATTTGGATAGGTGGAAGACGGTGGCGGTCGCCTATGAGAGTGCGTCTGATCGGTGTGTGCCCTAGACCCGTCACTGTGGCTTGGTTGGCCCGTCCGGCTTTAGATGTTAGGCTTTGGTGCGAAGTCTGTTTGGTATTCGGTTTGGATTTTTGGCACCCCTTCATCAAGTGGATAGGAGTAGCGACAAATGTTGAGATGGTGGCTTCAAACTTACTGATGGATTACTTTGTAAGTTCTTCATTAATAATTAATAAACTGATTGCATGCATCATCCAGATGCAGAGCCCGGGGGTCATCCTTTTTAAAAAAAAACGATGTTCATCTCCATCTAGCAAGGTGTGTCTCTGTGGTCTTCAGAATTGACGTTCTATGCAGTTGCTAAATACGCGAACTGTTATACCCCAATTCAAATACGAGTAGGGTATGAGGCTATGCGGTGTAAGACCAGTTGAGAGCTGCTGCCAAAACTGTACAGACAAAAGACGTCGTTGTACATATAAGGGTCGCTGCCTAAATGTGTAAACAAACATGGAGGAAGCAGAGTGAATTTGCACGAATGTAAAAGGAAGCTGTCTAGATATACAACCGCATTAAAAAGAAAAACCCGCATTAAAAAGACATAAATCTGTAGGAGTTCTTGAGATTTCTCAGAGCCCCCGCTCCCCCGCTACGCCCCGCCCCACCCCTGCCGTGACCTCACCGCCCGGTGGGCGCCTCCCAACCACCTCCCAAAGCCCCCCACCTAGCTAGGTAGTCTTATCCCAAACTCAATCCTCGCGGTTGTGCAGCTCTCCCCGCTCGGATCTGTGGGATTTCTAATATGTGCGACGCCGGTGAGCCAGATCTAGCATGGATCCTGGGCAGCGCAGGGCGGCAGAAGACGCGCGGGGCTCGCAGTCGCTCGTGCCTGTGCTGCAGCCCCCGTACCGTGGCGACCCAGCGTTCGACACCACCAGGCAGATCCCGCCAGACGAATTGGAGGTGCTGCGCTGGAGATGGTGGTCAGCGCGCACAAATCGGATCCAGGATGCGGCGAGCAGGGTGCACCAGTGCCTTAGCGAGGTGAAGATGGAGAAACAGAAGGCGATGGTGCACGAGAATTTGAGAGGAGAGATGTTGCGCGATGTGCAAATCTGCCAAAGGAGGATCGACCTCGAGACAGAGTTACTCGCGGAAATTATCGTTCTGGAGGCGATGGAGGAGGAGAAATCCAGGATGCCACAACCCTGGAAGCAGAAGCCTGCCAAAATCTTCCAATGGGCAGTGACAGAAGCAAAATCCGCAGACCCAGTACAGAATCACCGTTGGGCATGTGTTCTCAGGAAGCTCAACTGCCCACCGCCAGTGAATGTGGATCAGTTGCCTCAACTGTCTGCGAGCTTGAGCTAGGGGAGAAGACAGCACAATTATGCCAGCTTGGTTGGTGCTGTTTGTGAGGCTATTGGTTTGCTAAATTCGGGTCACGAGCTGCATTTCCAAACTGAAGAACAGGTGCGATTTTGGCAGATGCTTGGTGCTGTTTCGCCGTACCACGCAGAGCATAGCTGCTGCCATGGATCCAAACCTTACTCTGACAGAGAGGAACCGCGCCAGCCGAGAGCAAGCCTTGATTGCCAGTTACAGAGAGAGACTAAGGAGAGAGCTCAGGATTCCATGTCGAGGGAGAGACAATCAGCAGAAGTTGATGACGAGGATTCTGGTGGCTGCAATGGAGGAGGAATTCAAACTGCAGCTAAATGGAAGAAGCAGATCAGCGGAAGAGGTGATCTTCTGGGCGCTCTCCATGAGATCAGTGACGGGTCTGTATCAGAGGGCTCGGTGGATAGCCTTCTGGGAGATCCAACCTTGGATGCCTCAAATGTGAGGTTTGCCGACACCCCTGAAGAGAAGCTCGCCGAAGATAGTGTCGTGAGGCCACCAAATCCCCTGCAACTCGTGTTCAGCGGCTGTAATGGATTAAGTTTCGTGTAGAGGCAGAAACAAGACCAAAGTGATAAAGGAGATGCCAGTGGAGCCCAGGTGGCGGCGGATGGAACTCACCTAACCCAGCCTCGGACCCCGTCTGCAAACAGGGGAGTGGTTGATGTTGGGGTTTCCCCGGAGCTACAAAAACCCCCCACCCCCATCCAGCGTGACCCCAAATCCCCCCAGCCGCCGCCACCGCACTACTGGAAAACACCAGGGACACTGGCCATGGGAGAAGAAGAGGAAAGAATAGATCGGGGCGTGGGGATGGAGATCGCCATAATCAGAAGCAGCAGTGGCAGCAAGATCCACCACCGCAAATCAATCAGGTACCACCCCTCTTTGGATGTGGCTATGGATTTCCAGGGCAAGCTCCACCCTGGGGTTTCAATTGGCAATTCCATGGTGGGTTCCCCCTGCAGCAGCCATGGCAGGGAATGCCTCCCCCGTGGTTCCCGCAGCAGCCTCTGCCACAGCAAGGAGGGGATCAAGGGAACTCTGTCAGTAACAACAGCCAAGGATCGAGGAACTCTGTAATTGCTGGGCAGGGTAATCCTAAGAGCATGGGCAAGTAAAGCAAGAAGAGGTAGGAAAATAGATCCCTGGCTTCAGACAACACCAATTCCCTGATGTCCTATGCAAAAGGGGTCTGTGGTAGCTGTGGTGAGCCAGGACATGAAAAAGGCAAGTGCACAAAAGCCAGGACTTGCTTCACTGCAAAATGGTCACCCACGAGGAGGAGAATTGCCCAGTAAAGAAGAAGCCTCATTTCGCTGTTAGGTACTTTGGGAGTGCTGCTACAGGTCTTGGATTTTATCATGTTGACATGTCTGACATAAACTTGCAGCACTCCGGGAGACTCAAGAATGTTGGTATTGTGTTCATAGAGGAGGGAGAGATCAGCAAAGAGGAGCTAGCAAGGGAGTTCTCTGAAATCTACAAGACTAATTGGCCATGGCAGATAAATGCCCTTGACAATTGGACGATGCTGGTAAAATTCCCACCTTACATACCAGTGGAATCAGTAGCTGGCACTACAAAAAGAAGACATCCATGACATTTTGGGCCGAATGAATTTTTTTCTGTCATACTTATGACACTTCTATGACGATAATTGTGACAAAACTCAGTATCATCATAGATGTGGTGGGCTCCTACTTCTATGACAAAAAATCATGACAGAAAATGGGCTTTTCGTCCTGGGCGGGTCGGAGACGCAGCTGCATGATATTCTTTGGGTGGTCCATGATGGAAAAAACATGGTAGAAGCGAGGGCGAGGAAAATATTAGGGAGTTCCCAGTTACGGTGGGTGGTCGGGGGCCGAGCGATGCGCATTACTCTCGTACACGTATGCGCGTGGGTGCGAGGCGTTGGGCTCTAACTGAACCCGAGCGAGGCGTTCGCCTACTGAACCCGAGCGATTGCACTGCAGGCCACGTGTTACTGAACCCAGCAATCGATCGATGGTTGTTAACTGAACCCGATCGAGCGATCCCTTCGCTACTGCTGCTAACTGAAGCCAATCCATGCTGCCTCTGGATGAACAGTGAGCGTTGTTGGGGGGTTTAGATGAACAGTTCCCGGTGGGGGGTTGGATGAACATGACCCCGTGGTGTTGACGCTCGATGAACAGGACCCCGATTGATCGAGTCGGTTGGGCGTGGATGAACAGGACCCCGTGGAGGGCTGGATGAACAGGACACCATGGAGGGCTGGATGAACAGGACCCCGTGGAGGGTTGGTTGAATAGTACCTGATGGAGGGCTGCATGAACAGTAGCCCGTGGAGGGGTGGTGGAACAGGACCCCGTGGAGAGGGCTGGTTGAACAGTAGCGGGTGGAGGAGCGCGCGGTGGAGGCTGGATGAACAGGATCCCGTGGATGAACAGTTCACATGTGGAGGCTATAGGAGGTCGACGGTGGATGAACAGTAGCCTGTGGAGGCTGGAGGAGGTCGATGGTGGAGATGAACAGTATCCCGTGGAGTCCCGTTTTGCGGTACGCCAAATCCCTCTCGATGAACAGGACCCTCGTTTCGACCGTAGAGCTCCAACACAAGTCTGTTTCCTCCGTTTTGCGGTATGCCACACACCTCTCGATCAAAAGGACCCGTTTCGACCGTAGGAGGTCCAACAGAAGTCTGTCTCCTCCGTTTTGCAGTACACCAAACCCCTCCCAATGAACAGATCACCGTTTCGACCATGGCCGGTCGAACACAAGGTCGTTTCCTCTGTTCTGTGGTACGCCAGGCCTCATTTCCATCGGTTGTTTCGTCCAAGCCAGTTGGCACCCGATGAACATGACGCATTCCGTTCCGACCCAGCCGGTTGGCTCCCCATGAACACGACGACGACGTAGTTTCTCCGTTTCGGGCCAGCTATGTACACGAGCTCTGGCCGTACGTATGCGCGAGTAGGTGTTCGATACCCCGCCCGTATGTACGTCCGTGGTTGTATTTACTTTCTTGCACCCTGGCCATTGTACGTACGTGTACATGCTATGTGCGCGCCTCTACTACGACATGTGCGCGCCTCTATATCGACCAGTATGTACGTACACGTTCACGAGCAGAATGACAACGCTACGTACGCTTCGACCAGGTGGGTCCCGACTGTCAGGCACTTCCTTGTGTGCGAAGATGTAGCTGGTGGGTCACATCAGTCAGGGGGCGAATTGTTTTTTTCGTAATATGGACGCACTTCCTTGCATGCGAAGATGTAGCTGGTGGGTCCCAACAGTTAGGGGGAGAAAACATTATTTTTCAGGGTAAAAAGGATGCAGTTGCATGCATGCATCCATGGGTGTGGTGCGTCCCCACTGTCAGCCTCTCATGTACAGTCATCTTCCGATGACTCTCGTTTGTTGACCACGTTGACCACACTGTGTTGAGCGCACCAAAGCCGGTGGACAACGGCGAGGCCCCAGACTAGAACGACCCAGAGATGGGGAAGACACAGCAGTGGAGTCGTAGATGGAGAGGAGTGGGAAACTTGACTGGTTCGGGTGCGCGGCAGCACTACCGCCCACTGGAGACAGGAGTAAGAACAGAGGTTGAAGAAGGAGCACAGTTGTTGGATTAACTTCCAACGGTCCAACTGCTAGAATCATTTGATGATTAAGTTGACAAAGCCCTGCGTACACGTCTGCTTAGTAGGCCCACAAGTCAGCCACCAAATCTGCCGGGTCCCAGCTATCATGGGGAGGAATAGTTTTTTTCGCATAACTAGGATGCACTTCCTTCCGTGCGAAGATACAACCAGTGGGTCCCAGCTATCAGGAGGAGGAAACAGCTTAATAAGGAGGAACTTTCCTTGCGTGCGACCGTGGACCTCGTGGGTCCCAGTCGTCAGGCTCTCACGTACAGTCCTCTTCCGATGAATCTCGTTTGTTGACCATGCCGCACCGAGCGCAGCGAGGCGGTGGACAATGATGAGGCCCCAGACTGGAATGACCCGGAGATGGGGAAGATGCGGAAATGGAGTCGCAGACAGAGAGGAGTGGGAAACTTGACCGGTTAGGGTGCGGGATGGGCCTACACTCGGCAGTGAATAACAAGAGGTGCGGAGTGGAGGGATGGCCTGGCCATCGGCGGGGCAGCGTTTCGCTACGAGGCGCGCAAAACAACGCCGCTGGACGCCGGAGGCTGGAGCAGGCGGTCCCGGTAGCACTGGGGGAAGAAGACGAGAGACTGAAGAAGAATGCCGGCCGTTGGATGTAAATCCAATGCCTTGCTTAGGCTTCGACCTGCTGGGCCACATGTCAGCCAGTCTATTTGTTTTTTAGTCCATTTGGTGGGCTGGGAGAAACAATGATGTAGCATCTATGCAACCCGTTTATATATATGGTAGAATTTAAAGCCCATTTGTATTTTTCTCGAAATCCGCGGACTTGCTGGGCTGGGTGAAATACCATGTTTGGCTAGACGGAGAAATGTTATAAAAACATAAACACATGATTGCGGTATATTACTGCATTGGTGAGTAAAATCTTTGCAAATTTATGTACGCAATCACTGGAAGTTAACTTGCCAAGTTATATATAAACAATTATTATTATTATATATAAAAAATTATTTATATATGGTGGGTCTATTATGATAATACCCTTAAGAGTCTTATTCTGATAACAGCAGGCTTATTCTGCTAACACCCCTCAGCCCCGACAAAAAAAATAGGTCAACCCCGGCTAGACATGCCTGGCCACCCCCACTCCTCCCACATCTGCCTCGCACCACCCCCTTCTTCGTCTCCCTCCCCCACCACCAAACTACCATGATTCCTCCCATCAATCCCCCACCTGCCTCCTCCTCCGGCGCACACCACACATCCATCTGCCATGATTCGCATCCCCTGACCCATCTTCTGCCCTATCGGGCCGCGTCGCCCCACCCGGCTTCTTCCCCCCCCCGCCGCCGCCCCACCCACCCTGCCTCTTTCGCCGCCGGCGCCGCCCCACCAGCATCTTGCATCTTCTACCGCCGGCGCCCTGCACCACTCGTCCCCTCCCCACCTTCTTCCACCTCAAGGCGACGGGTCCGGGCCGGCAAACGTGCCCCTGTGCGGCCACCACCAGCCCCAGCCGCGACATCCGGCGATGGCGACCCGATCCATGGAGGCATGCTAGGAGCTGGATCTCGACGGGGCGGCGGCGGTCCTTGCTGCAGCAACGCGGGGTCATGCTCCTCCTGAAGATCAGCCTGGCCGGCGGCGCGGCCAAACCTCCCCTAACCCCGGATCCACACCGCCCCGGCGAGGATCGATGGAGGGAGCCCAGGTCGATGTCGTGGTGCCTGCCTTACACTATAGATCCCACGGCGGTCCCTCCCCACGTCGACAAGCACCATGATCCCAAGATCTCGCCTGGCCTCCCTTGCCCTGCTTCCTCTGCTCGCCGGTCGGTCAAACTACTTTTGCAGTGCACACGGGCGCCCTTTAGCACTTCTTCCTTTTTCGCAGCTCACTTTGTTGTTTTCAACTAAAATAAGTATTCCCTTGCAGCTCACTTTGTTGTTCCCCCGCATGTCTCTCCTCCTCGATCTGTAGATCACCCGCAGCGCCCCATTCCATGACGCAATTTGTTTCGGTCGTCGACGTCGTCCACACCATAGATCATGGAGCCATTCTCCATGTAGTCGATTTTGCCTGCTGTTACAGCCCATCCCATGGGCACAGGAGGGCGTCGGGCTATGCACTTTGGAGTTTTTACACATTCCAGTGATGCAGTGTAGTTTGGAGTTTTTTGTGTGTTCAGAAACTTCAGAAATTGCACTCTAACTAAGTTTCTCTGGTGAAAATAATGTTATTACATTTAGTTTTGGTTATGCATTGGCAGTGCGGTTTATAGCTCATGGTGCTTCATTGCTGAATTTGGCATGGTGGACGGTAATGTGTGTGTGTGTGTGTGTGTGTGTGTGTGTGTGTGTGTGTGAGTCTGCATATGTCTGTATGCCTGTATGGTGTCCTGTTTTATAAGGTAGATTTTTCTCTGTTGCATACATGTATGCCTGTATGTAATGCGCAGAGTCCCAGGTCAACGACGGATGTAGCCCATGCAGTTCGTATGGTTGTGTGGTGCGGTCAAATACTTTTTTACTACCTGATTTTTTTATGATATTTGTTTTATCGAAGAGGTTCACTTTTGTCCCAAAAAGTGGTTCAGTTTTATTCGGTGCAGTGCACTATTCCCATGTTATGAAGTTCAGAGCAGACGACAATGATGTAAAAAAAAGAACATGCAGGTCACTTCATCAACATTGATGGTTCACTTTGATATATGTCGAGGTTCCCTTGTTCTTGTTTCTGCGGTCCACTCTCGTTCGCAAAAAAGTTAGAAAAAAAGACAACAAAAACTCGAAGAAAATTTACGCCTGACAAAAGGAAACGATGCAGTGCACTTGCCCGTCTGATGCAGCACACTAATATTGACAAATATGGTCCACTTAACCCTATGAAACAAGTTAGAAAAGGAGAAAGAAAAATCATACGGTACACTTAGACTTGTGTCTCGGTTCATTTTTCGCTTGATGTGGTTCACTTACGCCCGATGTGAACCGCACATCACTTCCTCGTCTTAGAAAATACTAGTCCGATAAAAAAAATGATGCAGTTCGTTTGCCCATCTGATGCAGTGCGATTTTTAGTCTAAAAGCAGTTCGTTCTTCTGTCTGATGCAGTTCCTCAATGATTTCGGTGTTGCAAAAAAATAGTGTCCGCATTTCGTTAAAATCAAAACTGCTCTTAAACCGTAAGGAATCGGAAAGAGTGTTATACATGAAAAAGTTGCGTCTCATTGATATATTTCCAACGGCGTGTAACTTGGATCATTTCGACCAACGGTTTGTAAAATTTTGCGAAAAACGGCCGCAGCCACTTGTCATCAGCGCACGATTTTGAAAATTAACTAAAAACCGTAAGGAATCTCAAAATCATTTCAACATATGAAAGTTGTGCCTCGTCCGTAGCTTTCCAACGGCGTATCACACGCCTCATTTCTACAAACGGTTAGAAAACTGGAGCAAACACAGTACCGAAAATTTGAAAATTTTGAAAAACATAATTCCGTGATTTAGTAAATTTGAAACTGCTCTTAAACTGTAACGAATTAGAGAAAATAATAGATACGAAAAAGATGCGTCTCAATGATATCTTTCCAACGCCGTGTCGTTTGCTTCATTCTAATGTGTGGCTAAGAAAAAATCGCGATTATACGCTCATTGCATTCCGTCATGCGCGAACTATTTTTGAAACTGCTCTTAAACCACGATAAATCTCGAAAAGTGTTCAACATAACGAGGTTGCGCATTTTCCATAGATATCCAACGATATATTATAGGCCTCGTTCCGCCAAACAGTTTAGAAACTGGAGTGAAAATAATGCCGAAAAAATACATGCAGTTTTTTCTGGCGACAGTGCAGTGCTCGTTTGATAGGGATGCAGCGCAGAAATGTTAACAGAAACTTTATGTTGTTTCTATTAGGACAACACTATTATGATCATGGTGTCAGAATAGCTATTCTGATCACGACGCTCTATATAGGAGGCGCACGGTGTTCCTGGACTCCTTAACGGTACAACCAAGAAACACCCCACGATTCCCACTTTCCCGCACCCACCCCGCCCACAACCGGCACCTCCGCTGCCGCCCCGCCCGCAACCGGCGCTGCCGCCCTCGCCCCACCCCCAGCAGACGTCGCCTCCTCCCTGACCACCGGTTCCTCCCCGGATTCGCCGCCACCCGCGGTGGCCAACTCCTCCGCAAGGGATCCGCTGGGGACCGCCGCGGCCTGATCCCCTGCCGCGGCCAACCACCTCCCACTTCGCCGACCACTGTGGCAGCCGCCGGCGGCCTTCCATCCGCGCTGGAGCTGCCCCCGCCTGGATCCGGCCCCTGGCAGCAGCCCCCGGCGCTGCCCCACGCCTGGGTTCGGCCGCCGCGTCGCCCCACGCCTGGATCCGACTGCTGCGCTGCACCCGCCCCTCGATCCAGCCACCGTCAGCACCCCTCCTCCCCGCATACAAGCGCCGGCGTCCACCGCCAGCCCCAAGCGCGCCGTCCAGGAGCCCCATCCCCAGACATCATCCTTCGTCGTTGGCGCACCATGGACATCTTCCTCTTCTGCCTAGAACTTCTTCGTCGTTGGTGCTTGCGTGCGCACGACAGCCACATGTGGTGTGAGGAGAAGCCAAGCTAAAAGAAGAACACGCTTTCTTCACACGCGTGTGCACGCAAGACAGGCATAGAGAAGTTCGGAGCAGCTATGGTCGAGGTGATTCTTGTGTTATAACAGATGTTTACAGCAATCCAGTAGGCTGCTCTTTCCTCTGAACTCTGCATCATTTTCTGTAGCTGGGATGCAGAAAGAGTACGGATTGGTAAGTGGATCCCTCTTCCAGCACCACATTCGTTTGTTATACATACGTAGGCACCTTAAAAGCAGCTGCAATGGATCACAATTTATGTTTATGCAGACATGATCAACTGAATGGGTTGAAGAAAACTGGGAGATGCTTTCCTCTAGGGCTGTTGCATATCTGAATATCGATGTTTCAGTAGTCGGTCCGGTTTTACTCCCATCTACAACTCCCCAACTTGATGAACTACTACTGGAAACAATTAAACTGGTACGCATATTGTTCGAACAAAAAGCAACATATTCACATACAAAAGAGTACTAACTGATAGTCAGTTATTTGGTTTTGGTCAAACAAAAGAGTAACTGTTGAGTGGTTGACACTCTACAGTGGGTGTCTCAACTTTGAACCACATGTCTCTGACAATATCATGCTTATGTTATTTTTCTTATTAATAACAAGATTGTCAATAAGTCAAAACGTTCTGTTTTTTCAATTCATGAAGGTTCAAGACCCCGATAATTCATCTCAAACTGTTTATGATTCATGGGTCAAACCCAATGCTTCTCCCAAGGTGAGTTATAACATGACTTCCTTATACATTTAGCACACCGTTATCACTTGCGATATATAGTACTGATTGCTGTCAAACTCTGGGTTCCTTTGTGCGTAAAATGAAACCTGCAGCTTCAACTCTAAATCTTCATTTCTGAATTTCAGCTCCAACTCTGAAAATGTTCCTAGCTATTTACTGTAGTTAACATATATTGTCTCTGATATCCTGCATGAAGGTTCAACGACTGGGCAATGGAGGATCAGACTATGCAGCATTCGTTCAACATGTTGGCATTCCATCCACCAACTTGATATTTGGAGAAGGTAGGGGCGCACTTCGTGTTGTTTATTTTTACAGTTTCTCGTATCTCTAATGGTGCTCCTTGGACATTGACAGGGCCAGAATATCCTGTTTACCACTCTTTATACGATGATTTTGTATGGGTGGAGAAGTTCGCGGACCCTGGGTTCCTTAGGCATGTCGCAGGTGCAGCCCCGTATTCATTTTGTGGTGTGTGTTACTCTCTCCCTTTACAAATATAAGATGTTCTAACCTTTTTTTGAACCGGATGCATATAGTCATGTTTTAGTGTGCATGTTCACTCATCAACGACAACAGCGCGGCGCTCCTGGTTCTCCTCTCCCTCTGCTGGCTTGCATGCTACGATGCCACCGCCTCCTCACTGTACAAAGGTTTGAGTGAGGAAAAATTTGAGCTCATGAACGAACCTGAAGAAGTTCTAATGCGATGGTGCTATCCTCTTTAGTTATTTGTTTCTCGTGAATGCATTTGGTTGTGGCTAATGGATCTCTATCTTAATATATTCTTTGCTTCATTTTAGTATGACCTGCACCGAGCTCTCTCTTTTCTTGTTTTAATCAAGTCACTGATGCACGTACTGAGTAATTCGTGTGACTTTGCTGCATCTTGTTTCAGACTGCAACCCTACACTAATTCTTCGGTCTAATTTGAATGCCAGCTGAATCCATTTATTAAGTAGTAGCCTTCAAAAAAATATGTTTGGCATTTCTGTGTACGTGTTGTTGTTGCTAATGCTGGAGAGCTAAGCTCTACTATCGCTAGACTAATGCTGAAGACCTAAACACCACACAAGATGCTCCTGTTCACACCATGACCCAATCAACATGAGTGTGTGCGTGTGCCTGCGATCTGCAACAATGCCTGATGCGAGCGATGACTTTAACTATGCCCATGTAATGTTGTTGGAAAGGAAATCTGGAGTTAACAGAAGTCCAACTATTACGTTGGACAAGGTTCATCTACTTCATGGTCGGCAATATTCGACCCTCCCTAGCGTGCCAGTTATTTTTAATACCACGAAAATGAGTGCATCTAGTTGACAAGAAAACCTCAAGGAATTTCAAACATTATGTTTTGAAGAAGTTCACTTATACAAAGCGATAGAAGGTTGGAAAAAACAGAGAAGAAAAATTGGCGTTAAAAAACAAGCCAAAAGGCATTTTACGAAAAATAGAAGAGTTTGCTAAAAAAAACTCTAGAAGTTCAGAAAACCCCAAAAAGCCTATAAGTTAAAAGACAAAACAGTAGACAATATTTTCCATCTCTGAAACTAAATGTAGAAGTTCAAATTTCAGATACATAGCAGGTCAATGTTTATAATAAACAAAAATCGTGTCTAAAGAAAAGCAAGAAGTTCAAATTAACATAACACATGACTTTGATGTTTATTTTTTATAAAAAGAGCATTGTTTTACTGTTTCAAAAAACAGAAAAAAGAAAGTATTTCAAATAAACCAAGAAGTCCAAATTATAAAAATAGAGAAGTTTGATATTTATAAAAAAACTTAAATTTTCCTGGTTACTAAAGGATAAAATTAAAGAAATTCATTAAAATAAAGGATTGGTTTGATGCTTATTTAAAAACATTTTTTTGAAGAATACATGGCTGAAGTTCAACGCGAAAACAACGAGTAGTTCAACTACTATATGGAATGTGTTTCGGATGAGAATAAAATAATACAAAATTAAAAGCCTAAATTATATTACGAGACGAGTAGTTCAACTACTTTGTCGTGTTTGTTGCAAGAAGTTCACGTGCTCTACCCTGCATGGTTCAAAAATTATATTACGAGACGTCCGACCTTCAATTACATGTTTAAAAAGAGAGGAAAAACAACAACTTTTTTGCCATTTTTTAAACTGCCCTCAAACGGCGACGAATTGGTAACACTTGTCTACATGAAAAAGTTGCTCCCATTCATAAGCTTTCCAACGATATATTATATGCTACATTCTAATGTATGGTTTAAAAGTTTCATGTATACCAATTAAAACACATTTTGATGTATTGAAAAAAATTCTTTTGAACTGTCAAGAGTATGAAAAAATTATCAACACGACAAAGTTGCCTGTTTTCAACAACTTTTCATCGGTATATCATTTGCTCAATTCCGGTAAGTGGTTGGGGAGTTACGATAAAAAACAACACGCGAAAAACAGAGTGAAGTTCAAAAAGAACTACTCCAAAAGTTCAACCTCTTCACGAAGTGCATTTTCGGAGACTCTGTTTTTTCGATGAAGGCAGTACGCATGATCTCAGAAGTTCAGATTGATAACTGCCAGAAGTTCACGTACTACACGGTGTGCATTTTGTATTAAAAAGAGAATGAAAATGCAAAGCCTAAAGTTATGTTGCTAGAAGTTCATGTGCTCAGCCCGAAAGAGTTCAAATTTTTTTGTGAGAGAGGTTGAACAAAAATGCATGATGGAAGTTTAAGGTGAAAACAACGAGAAGTTCAACTACTGCAAGGAATGCATTTCGGGTGAGAATAAAAGTATATAAAAATAAAAGCTTAAAATGTTTGTTGAAAGAAGTTCAAGTGCTCAGTCCGGGAAAGTTCAAAAATTCTTAAGAGAGACGTTCACCTTGTAAAAAATTGAGCAATAAGTTCAAATGAAAAAGTACTACAAAACCCATTATAAAAATGGATTTTTATCGTTTGTAAAAAACGATGAAGTGCAAATTAAAAAGAGGAACATTTCAAAAGAATTTATGAAAAAATCCCCATTATAAAAAACTAGAAGTTCAAATGAGAATAAAAGGAACAAGTAAGAAAGTTTTAAAAAATTCCCGTTTCTTAAAAAACTAGAAGTTCAAATTTAAATAACGGAGCAAGAAAGTTGCGTGTTTTCAACAGCTTATTCATGTCCAGCAGAAGTTCAAGTCAAACTAACGGGGGGATTCAGCGCTTATTCTTGAAAAAGTGGAGAAAATTATACATGCTCTGTAGGTCAAAAGTTTGGCTTTAATTTATGTTTTTCGGAGGTCAAAATGTTGTGTTCGAGAAGGTCAAGTGTGTTATCTCAGCAAGTTCAAAATAAATTTAAACATGCAAGAAAACAAAAAGGGAGAAGTTCAATTTCTAAAGATGGCGCGGTTCAACGTGTAAACCAATGTTGAAAGGAAACAAAAATAAAATGAGAAGTTCAATTTCTAAAGATGAAGCAGTTCGACGTGCAACCCAATGTTAAAAGAAAACAAAAAAGAAAGGAGAAGTTCAATTTCTAAAGATAAAGCGGTTCGACATGCTAAACAATGTTGAAAGAAAACAAAAAAGAAAGGAGAAGTTCAATTTCTAAAGATGACGTGGTTCGACGTGCTAAACATTGTTGAAAGAAAATAAAAAAGAAAATGAGAAGTTTAATTTCTAAAGATGATGCGGTTTGATGTGCAAACCAATGCAAAAAACACACACAAAAATGTTGTTTTGGTGTTTTAAAATATTTTATTCATAAAAAGTGATTAAAAATAAAACCAAGAAGACCATATTAAAATGATGGAGAAGTTCGATGATTATAGAAAACTCGGATTTTCCTCGTTATGAAAAATACGTCAGAGTGAAAACAACAAGAAGTTCAACGTGAAAATAACAGGAAGTTCAATTACTACACTGAATGAATTTCGGATAAAAAACTTTTAAAACCGTCGCGAGTATGAAAAAATGATCAACACAGGAAAGTTGCGTGTTTACAGCAGCTTTCCATCAGTATATCACTTGCTCAATTTCGGTGAGTGGGTGGAGAGCTGCGAGCCAAAAAAGCACATGAAAAACAGAGTGAAGTTCAAGTACACGTGCCGAGAAGTTCAGGTTCTTCACGCGGTGCATTTTCGAAGAATCAATTTCGCGATAAAGGCAGAATGAATGATCTTGCCATTTTCGCAATTACTTGAAAACGGCTAGGAATCAGAGAAAATAATCAACATGAAAAAGTTTCGCATTTTCCGTAGCTTTTCAACGGTATATTATTTGCATCATTCTGATAAAGTTTGTAGAAAATATGGCGAAAATACGTTTTTCGCCATTTTCAAAACTGACTTAAAACTATAAAGAATTGGGAGAAACAATACATATAAAAAAGTTTCGCATTTGTTCAAGCTTTCCAACGCCATATTATTTGCTGCATTTGAACGCACGGTTAAAAAATGAACACGAAAATACAAAATCGGTACGGCTTGTACCATTTTCTAAATTACTCTTAAACTGTTCAAAATTAGAAAAAACTTTCAAAATGAAAACGTAGTGCATTTCATAAGCTTTCCAATGCCATATCATATGCGTCAATTGGATTAGTCGTTCACAAATGACATTGAAAATACGAACTCGGCTGTTCGGTTTGCAAAATTTTATGTTTTTTCAAATTACTCTGTAACCGTTGGGAATTAGAGGAAACTTTCAACATGTGGAAGGAGCGGTTTTGCAGCAGATTTCCAACGCCATATTATATGCCTCATACCGATAAACGGTTTAGAAATGCGATAAAAAATACGATTCACGTTTTTTGTTTTAAAAAAAATGGTTTTCAAAACTGCTCTTAAACCGCTTATATTTTCCGAAAAATTTAAGTTGGGTCATGATACTCGTGTCCATAGCTTTCCAACGGTATATCGCAAGTTCTATTTGGGCAATGTTGCGGGAAGTTCAACTAAGCACACGGGGAAGTTCAGGTCGAACAACTCAGGCAGTAAAATCACAAAAAACGCAATTTCATCACAACCCGAGAGCAAAATCCGCCAACAAGCGAGATTCCTATCTAAAACGGGTATTTAGTTGCTAAAAATCGTTTGAAGATTACACTTACATCACATGGAACACGACTAACCAGAAAAACTCGCGGTAGAAGGCACGGTTGCGAAGATAGCCCGAAGGTCGGGTTCGTACAAAGAGAAGTTCAGGCACGCGTACAAACAAAAATACGTCACAGAAGTTCAACGTGAAAAAAAACATGAAGTTCAACTTCTACGCTGAATGAATTTCAGATGAAAAACTTTTAAAATTGTTGCGAGTATGAAAAAATGATCAACACGGGAAAGTTGCGTGTTTACAACAACTTTCCATCGGTATATCACTTGCTCAATTCCAGTGAGTGGATGGAGAGCTAGGAGCAGTCGATAGAGATATACGAGCAAAAAAAGCACGTGAAAAACAGAGTGAAGTTCAAGTACACGTGTCGAGAAGTTCAGGTTCTTCACGCGATGCATTTTCGAAGAATCAGTTTCGCGATAAAGGCAGAACGAATGATCTCGCCATTTTCGCAACTACTTGAAAACGGCTAGGAATCAGAGAAAACCATCAACATGAAAAAGTTTCGCATTTTCCGTAGCTTTTCAGCGGTATATTATTTGCCCCATTTCGATAAAGTATGTAGAAATTATGCCAAAAATACGTTGTTAGCCATTTTCCAATTTGACTTAAAACTGTAAGAACTAGGAGAAACAATATATACGAAAAAGTTTCGCATTTGCTCAAGCTTTCCAACGCTGTATTATTTGTTGTATTCGGCCGTACGGTTAAAAAATTATCTCGAAAATACGAACTCGGTGGAACTTGTACCGTTTTCTGAATTTCTTTTAAACCATTCCAAATTAGAAAAAACTTTTAGCATGAAAAAGTAGCGCATTTTCACAAGCTTTCCAATGCCATATCATTTGCCTCAAATGAATTAGCCGTTTAGAAATTACATTAAAAATACGAACTCGGCTGTTCGGTTTGCAAAATTTTACAATTTTCAATATTACTCTTTATCCATAGGGAATTAGAGAAAACTTTCAACATGTCGAAGGAGCGGTTTTGTAGCAGTTTCCAACGCTATATTATTTACTTCATTCCGATAAACGGTTTAGAAATGCGATCAAAAATACGATTCACGTTTTTTGTGTGAAGAAAAAATGGTTTTCAATACTGCTCTTAAACCACTTACATTTTGCCAAAAATTTAACTTGGATCATGATATTGGTGTCCATAGCTTTCCAACGGTATATCGCAAGCCCCATTTGAACACTTTTTAGCTGAAGTTCAACCCAGTACAGAGGGAAGTTCACGCGCATTACTCAGGCAGTTCAGGTTGTGATCAGAATATTATTCTGATCCCGTGATCAGAATAGTGTTTATCTTCTTTATAAATTTATATGGTTTCTTATGAGAAAACCAAAACATTATTTACTTTCCCCCTTCTTTTTGGTTTCCATTTCAGGCGTTTTGTGAGTTTGTGAATAGTGGCGTGAGTGTGTATGTCTGCTTAAGTTTGTGTCTATATATATATATATATATATATATATATATATATATATATATATATATATATATATATATATATATATAGATACACACACACACACACATAAACACTATTTTGCTCACGGGATCAGAATAGTGTTGTCCTATATATACATAAACACTATTTTGGTAGCCCCACCAGCGCCGCCGCCGCCACGCACTGTGTTAGGTAGGCAAGGGTGTGGTGGCCATCGTCCCGTGAGAAATTAGAGAGCCGGGCTCTCTATAAACACGGATCGGCTAACAAACGACGTTATCTCTGCGTGTGATAATTCTATTTTTTTATTAAATCAAAACTAAACTGGTTTAACTAGCGAGCCACCACCAAGAAAAGAAGCTACAGTTAAAAAAAAAGTAACAACACGTGGCATGGGAGTATATACTCCTAGGAGTACTAACCCATTTTCCTATATATATATATATATATATATATATATATATATATAGAGAGAGAGAGAGAGAGAGAGAGAGAGAGAGAGAGAGGAGAGAGAGAGTGACACTATTCTAATCCTGGGATTAGAATAACTATTTGGATCACAGTGCTCTATATAGGGCCCGAAGAGGCGTTCCCAAACTTTCGAAGCCACAAAAAAAACCACACCCAGTCCCACAGCTCTCGCGCCGCCCCCTCCCCTTTCCCGGGAACCAGTCATACCGCGCCACCACTAGTCCTAATAAATCCAGTGGCCGCGCCACTCCCTCCCCAGGATCCGGCCGCCGCGACACCACCGCCCCTAGATCCCGCCGCCGGGCCGCCACCGTCCTCGTATCTGGATGCCGCGCCACCCCCATCCCCAGATCCAGCGTCCCGCATCCACCCTGCCAAAACCGCCGCCGGCCAACTGTGCTCGAGCTCGACGACGCGATCTCTCCATCCATCCCCACCACCACCTTCTATCGATTTGCATCTCCATCTCCACCGCCCATGGTGCCTGCGTCCTGTCCTAGCGCATCTCCGGCGCGGTACTGCTCCACTAGTGACGCCCCACCTAGCCCAGCGCTCCGGTGCCCCTCCCCTCCCAGCCGCTCCACCGGCGTCGCCCGTGTCCAGGCCGTTCAACATCGGCCAGGCCGTTCAATGACGCGAACCAAGGCCGTTCACTGGATCGGGGCATCCCATCGATCCCTCTTCAGCCAACCATCGCCTCCCCATCCCTCTGACCTCGACCTGCAGCTTGTCCGTGCGTCACTGCGACCCGCTGCCGTCGAGTTCCACCACCTACTACGGCGCAAGTTCAGGGCCATGCCGGGGGAGCTCGAGCTCCACCACCCACTGCCGCTCCCCGTGCATGCTGCACACCTACGACCTCCCATGCATCCTGAACGGGTGCCATCTCCCTGCCCTGCTCCACCCGAGCTCTGTCCTCCGATTCCACTCCCTCTCTCTCTGCTGCGTTCTTCAAATAGCATCAGCAAAAGTGGTACTTTGCTTCCCACTAGGTGTTCATGCATATGCCAACTAGGGAGCTGGAACGAAATTTACATGTTTCTTGCGCCGACAAGACTGTTGTAGACAATTTTTTTGAAATTCCCAGGACGGTGACGGTCACCACCGCAGCACCCAGATCCCTACTTCCAACATGTTGCGGTTAAGTCCAAGCTTGCTTTTTGGGCGGTTCAAATTGCTTTTGGTTCAGTTTCTTCTTTGTTTTGTCAGTTGCTATCTTGTTCTTGGTCTTTTTGGTTCTTGGTGATTTTGAACTTCTTTTTTTATTCTGTTTCCCTGATTATGATGGTGATTATGATACAAGGGGATAGTGTGGATAGAACTTACTATAAGAACACATTATTTCGGATATCAGAATCTATGGATATTGGCTAAGAGAGCTTTAAGACATATTGGTTCGAAGATGGTGCAGGGACAACTTGACGTGCCTTGCATATCACTACAACTGTTAAGCTCTGTTGGCAAATTTGATTTCCCAACAGAAAGATTGCGTGTACAATGGCAGAGAAGACAGGCAAGAATCTTAGTTGTTTCCCTCTACAGCATGGGTGCTTGTTTAAACTATTATTCACAATTTTGCTGTCCAGGCAAATGTTCTAGAAGAATTACTTCTGTTCTCAGCATCTCGTGAGTGCAGTATGAGTGAAACATTGCAGATCATTCTCTCTAAGCTAAAAAATACAGAGGCAAGTACCATTAAAGATGTTGTGATGGATGTAAGTCCACGCGAACAACTACAGTCATCTATTTTGGTAGTTGCTATTGCAGAATAAGTATTTGTTAGAATTGTCATTTTGTCAAAGTACCGTTCTTCGGTATATGTTCTGAAAAAGATCAGCACATATTTCACCGTTCTCTAAAAAACAAAACAAAAAACAAGAAGTTCGAATTTTGAAAAATAGAGAAGTTCCAGAAATCAGAAAAACACTTTCAAAGTTTCTATAAAAAAATCTCTAGATGTTCATATTTATTACAAAAATAGGATATTTTTGTTATTAAAATTAATAAACCAAGATGTCCAAATTACACAAATAAATAAGTTTGATATTTATAAAAAACTTAGATTTTCCTTGTTACTAAAGAATAATAATGATGAAGTTCAAACTAAAATAACAGTGTAGTTAAAATTAAAAAAACTAAAATTTTGCTTTAAAAAAATAAAATCCTAGAAGTTCAATTTAGAAAAAACGATCATTTTGATTTTCGCCGTTTCAAAAAAACCCAAGAAGTTCAGTTTAAGGAACCTAAGAAGTGCGAATTTTAAAACTCAATTTTTCCTTGGTGCTAAACAAATAAAAATTGAGAAGTTCAAAATAAAAAAACAGAGTAGTTTGATGTATACGGAAAAATCAAATTATTTTCGTTTCTAGGAAAAATAGAAGTATGAAAGTTCAATTTTAAAAAAATTGTTTGATGCTTATTTGAAAACATATTTTTTCTATGAATAAGACTAAGAAGTTCAAATTAAGAAAACAGAGAAGTTCGATGTATATAAGAAGCTCAGATTTTTTCTCTTTACTAAAGAATAAAATGAAGAACTTCAAAGTAAAATAAAAGGAACAACTGAAAAAATATTACAAAGTGTTGATCTTTATTAAAAAAATCTTGGATTTTCATAGATATCCGTTTTTATTAAATTATCAATGATGGAGTTCATATTGAGAAGGTAGTCAAATTTGGTGTTTATTTAAAAATTGAAAACAATTATTTACTCAAAAAATATAAAAAATTGAAGTTCAAATTGAAATAACACAGAAGTTCAGAGTTTATTAAAACCTAGCATTTACCTGTTCAAAAAATAAAAAACACAACGCCATTTTGTGCACTTAAAAACAACTCATAAATGAAAAAGAAATGGTTGCTAGAAGTTCAAGTGCTCGGTCCGAGTTCGAAAATTCTTGTGAGAGCGGTTGAAAAAAAAATACTTGACAGAAGTTCAAGATGAAAACGGCAGGAAGTTCAACTACTACACAAAATGCATTTCAGATAGGAATATAAGAATAGAAAACAAAAATCTTAAAAGGTTTGTTGCAAGAAGTTCACGTGCTCCTCCCGGTGAAGTTCAAGATCTCTAGTGCGAGACGTCCGACCTTCAATTACATGTAAAAAATAGGCAAAAACGACGTTATTTTGCCATTTTTAAAACTGCTCTCAAACGACAAAAAATTCTAACGTATGTCTACATGAAAAAGATGCTCCTATTCATAAGATTTCCAACATTATATTGTATGATATATTCCGATGAATGGTTTAAAACTTTTTTGTATACTGCTAAATACACATATTTACGCATTCAAAAAAATATTTGGAACCATCGTGAGTATGAAAAACTGATCAACACGAAAAAGTTGCGTGTTTTCAACAACTTTCCATCGGTATATTTATTTCTCAATTCCGGTAAGTGGTTTGAGAGTTACGGCCAAAAAAATAGCACGTCAAAAACAAAGTGAAGTTCAAACAAACATGCGTGAGAGGTTCAGCTACTTCACGCAGTGCATTTCCATTCGCGATGAAGGCAGAAATTATGATCTCATAATTTTCTAATTTACTTCAAAATGATAGGAATATCATTTGTGTAAGTTCAAGTCCTACGTCGGAGAAAGTTAAAATTTTTATTGTGAGAGAGGTTTGTATAAAAGGAAAATCATTTGCGTAACATTGACGAATGGATAAGAAAATTACAAACGAAAATACGTCACAGAAGTTCAACGTGAAAACAGCAGGAAGTTCACCAACTACACAAAACGAATTTTAAATGAAAACTCTTAAAATTGTCGCGAGTATGAAAAAATGATCAACACGAGAAAGTTGTGTGTTTACAGCAGTTTTCCATCGGTATATCACCTGCTCAATTCCGGTGAATGGATAGAGAGCTACGAGCAGTGGATGGAGATCTACAAGCAAAAAAAATACATGAAAAACAGAGTGAAGTTGAGGTAGACGTGTCGAGAAGTTCAAGTTCATCACGTGGTGCATTTTCCAAGAATTCGTTTCGTGATAAAGGCAGAAGGTATGATCTCGTTGTTTTTAAAATTACTTTAAAATGGCTAGGAATCAGAGAAAACCATCAACATGAAAAAGTTTTGCATTTTCCGTAGCTTTTCAGGGGTATATTATTTGCCCCATTTTGATAACTTTTGTAGAAATTACGGCAAAAATACGTTTTTAGCCATGTTGAAAATTTACTTAAAACAGTCAAGAATTGAGAGAAACAATAGATACAAAACAGTTTCGCATTTCCTCAAGGTTCCCAGCGCCGTATCATTTGCTGCACTCAGATATACGGTTAAAAAATTAGCTTGAAAATATAAACTCGGTGGAACTTGTACCTTTTCTAAATTTCTTTTAAACCGTTTAAAATTAGAAAAAACTTTCAACATGAAAAAGTAGCGCATTTTCACAAGCTTTCCAATGCCATATCATTTGCCTCAATTAGATTAGCCGTTTAGAAATGTCATCGAGAATACGAACTCGACTGTTCACTTTGTGAAATTTTACGATTTTCCACATTACTCTTTAACCATAGGGAATTAGAAAAAACTTTCATCATATGGAAGGAGCAGTTTTATAGCAGCTTTCCAATGCCATATTATTTGCCTCATTCCGATAAACAATTTAGAAATGCGATCGAAAATACGATTCAGGTTTTTTGTATGAAGAAAAAACGGTTTTCAAAACTGCTCTTAAACCACTTACATTTGCCAAAATGTTAAGTTGGGTCATGATACTGGTGTCCATAGCTTTCCAACGGTATATCGCAAGCCCCATTTGGGCAAGGTTGACAGAAGTTCAACCTAGCACTAGGGGAAGTTCAAGTCGAACAACTCAGGCAGTAAAATTGCAAAAAACGCAATTTCATCACGATCCGAGAGCAAAATCCAACAATGAGCGACATTTCTATTTAAAACTGGTATTTAGTTGCTAAAAATGTTTCTAGATTACACTAACATCATATAGAACACTACTAACCAGAATAATTCATTGGGGAAGCCACAGTTGCAAAGATAGCCCGAAGGTCTGGTTCGTACAGAGGGAAGTTCAGGTGCGCGTACAAACAAAAATACGTCACATAAGTTCAATGTGAAAACAGGATGAAGTTCAACTACTACGCTGAATAAATTTCAGATGAAAAACTTTTAAAAATCGTTGCGAGTATGAAAAAATTATCAGCACGGGAAAGTTGCGTGTTTACAACAGCTTTCCATCGGTATATCACTTGCTCAATTCTGGTGAGTGGATGGAGAGCTAAAGCACGTGAAAAACAGAGTGAAGTTCAAGTACACATGCCGAGAAGTTCAGGTTCTTCACGCGGTGCATTTTCGAAGAATCAGTTTCGCGATAAAGGCAGAACGAATGATCTCGCCATTTTCGCAATTACTTGAAAACGGCTAGTATTCAGGGAAGACCATCAACATGAAAAAGTTTCGCATTTTCCGTAGCTTTTCAGTGGTATATTATTTGCCCCATTCCGATAATGTATGTAGAAATTATGCCAAAAATACGTTTTTATTCATTTTCCAATTTGACTTACAACTGTAAGGAATTAGGAGAAACAATATATACAAAAGAGTTTCGCATTTGCTCAAGTTTTCCAACACCGTATCATTTGTTGCATTGGACGTACGGTTAAAAAATTATCTCGAAAATACAAACTCGGTGGAACTTGTACCGTCTTCTGAATTACTTTTAAACCGTTCCAAATTAGAAAAAACTTTTAACATGAAGAAGTATCGCATTTTCACAAGCTTTCCAATCCCATATCATTTGCCTCAAATGGATTAGTCGTTTAGAAATTATATTGAAAATACGAACTCTGCTGTTCGGTTTGGGAAATTTTACGATTTTCAAAATTACTCTTTATCCACAAGGAATTAGAAAAAACTTTCAACATGTCGAAGGAGCAGTTTATCAGCAGATTTCCAACGCTATATTATTTACCTCATTCCGATAAACGGTTTAGAAATGCGATCGAAAATACAATTCATGTTTTTTATATGAAGAAAAACAGTTTTCAAAACTGCTCTTAAACCACTTACATTTTGCGAAAATTTTAACTTGGATCATGATATTGGTATCCATAGCTTTCCAACGGTATATCGCAAGCCCCATTTGGACACTTATTAGCTGAAGTTCAACCTAGTACTCGGGGAAGGTCAGGCGCGTTACTCGGGAAGTTCATGTTGTGATCAAAATATTATTCTGATCCCGTGAGCAAAATAGTGTTTATGTATATATATATATATATATATATATATATATATATATATATATATATATATATTTGTGTGTGTGTGTGTGTGTGTAAACACTATTCTGATCACAACCAGAACTTCCTGAGTTACACGCCCGAACTTTCCTCTGTAAGAACCCGACCTTCGGGCTATCTTCGCAACCGTGTCTCCCCGCGCGAATTATTCTGGTTAGCCAGGTTTTATGTGATGTAAGTGTAATTTAGAAATAGGTTTTCGCAACTAAATGCCCATTTTAAATAGGAATCTCGCTCGTTGGCGGATTTTGCTCTCGGGTCGTGATGAACTTGTGTTTTTTGCAATTTTACTGCCTGAGTTGTTTGACCTGAACTTCCCCCTGTGCTAGGTTGAACTTCCACCAACATCACCGAAATGGGGCTTGTGATATACCATTGGAAAGCTATGGACACGAGTATCATGACGCAAGTTAATTTTTTTGGCAAAAGTTACGCGGTTTAAGAGCAGTTTTGAAAACCGTTTTTTCTTCATACAAAAATGTGAATCATATTTTCGATCCCATTTCTAAACTGTTTATCGAAATGAGGCAAATAATACGGCATTGTAAAGCTGTTGTGAAACCTCTCCTTCCACATGTTGAAAGTTTTCTTTAATTCCCTGTGGATAAAGAGTAATTTGGAAAATCGTAAAATTTCGAAACCGAACAGCCGAGTTCGTATTTTCGATGTCATTTCTAAATGCCTAATCCAATTGAGCCAAATGATATGGCATTGGAAATCTTATGAAAACGCGCTACTTTTTCATGTTGAAAGTTTTTCTAATTTGCAACGGTTAAAAAGTAATTCAGAAAACAATACAAGTACTACCAAGTTCATATTTTTGAGCTAATTTTTTAACCGTAAGTCCGAATTCAGCAAATGATATGGCGTTGGAAAGTTTGAGGAAATGCGAAACTTTGTTGTAATATATTATTTCTCTCAATTCCTTATGGTTTTAAGTCAAATTTGAAAATGGCTAAAAACGTATTTTTGTCGTATTTTCTACAAACTTTATCAGATTGGGGCAAATAATATACTATTGAAAAGCTACAAAAAATGTGAAACTTTTTTAAGTTGATGGTTTTCTCTAATTCCTAGCTGTTTTTAAGTAATTTAAAAAATGGCGAGATCATTCGTTCTTCCTCTATCGTGAAACAGATTCTTTGAAAATGCACTGCATAAAGAACTTGAACTTCTGGGCATGTCTACTTGAACTTCACTCTGTTTTTCACATGCTTTTTTTGCTCGTAGCTCTCCATCCACTCACCGGAATAGAGCAAGTGATATACCGATGGAATGTTGTTGTAAACACGTAACTTTTCCGTGTTGATCATTTTTTCATACTCGCGACAATTTTAAAAGTTTTCCATCTGAAGTTCATTCAGTGCAGTAGTTGATCTTCATGCTGTTTTCATGTTGAATTTCTGTTATGTATTTTTGTTTGTAATCTTCTCATCCATTCGTCAGTGCTATACAAATGATATTCCTATTGTACAAACCTCTCTCACAATAATTTTTCTAACTTTCTCCGACCGAGGACTTGAACTTAGAACAACAACAAAATTGGACCTTGCCTTTTAATTCATTTTTTCATATTAAACACACACCATGTAGTACAAGAACTTTTTTCCATTTTTATAATTTGAATTCTTTATTTTTTTCTTTTTGAAATGAAATTGCTCCCAAATAATAACTAAACTTCTTTATGGATTGAGAGAATTATTTTAAAACGCAAAAAACAATTTCTGTTTTTGTGTTTTTGAACATGGAAATACAAGATGAACCTCTCTCGCAAGTATTTTTTAACTTCCCCTGACAGAGCACTTGAACTTCTTTCAACAAACCTTTTAAGCATATATTTTTATATACTTTGATTCTCACCTGAAATGCATTCCTTGCAGTGCTTGAACTTCTCGCTATTTTCACTATGAATTTCTTTCAACAGATAAATTATTTTTGAATACATAAAAACATGTTTTAAATGGTATACATGAAAGTTTTAAAACCGTTCATTGAAATGTGGCATATAATATACCTGGTGGAAAGCTTATGAATAGCAGCAAGTTTTTCATGTAGACATGTGTTACAAATTCGTTGCCGTTTGAGAGCAGGTTTTAAAATGGAAAAACAATGTTGTTGTTTTTTCCTTTTTTTCAACAGGTAAATGAACGACGGATGCCTCGTACATGAATTTTGAACTATGCTAGGAGGAGCACGTGAACTTCTTGCTACAAACCTTTTAAGGTTTTTTTTCTATTCTTTATATTCTTATCTGAAACGCATTCCGTGTAGTAGTTGAACTTCCCGCTGTTTTCACCTTGAACTTGTGTCACGTATTTTTGTTCAACCTTCCTCACAAGAATTTTTAAACTTTCATGGGCCGAGCACTTGAAATTCTAGCAAGAAAACTTTTAGCCTTTGCTTTTTCATTCTTTTTTAATACAAAATGCAAACCGTGTAGTACGTGAACTTCTGCCAGTTATCAATCTGAACTTCTCTCGGTTACGTGAGAATATCTGATTTTTTAATGAATTTAATTCTAAATTTCTTAATCCTTTTTTTATGAATTTTGAAGCGCTCTATTTTTAAAAGTGGAACTTCTTGTTATTTTATTTTTGAACTTCTTGTTTCCATTCTTTAATAACGAGGAAAATCTGGGATTTTTATAATCATCGAACTTCTCTGTCTTTTTAATATGGACTTCCTAGTTTTTTTCTTAATCTTTTTTATGAAATTCTGAAGCGCTCTATTTTTTAAAAGTTGAACTTCTTGTTATTTCATTTTTGAACTTCTTGTTTCCATTCTTTAATAATAAGGAAAATCCGAGTTTTCTATAATCATCGAACTTCTCCATCTTTTTAGTTTGGACTTCGTGGTTTTATTTGTTTTAGTAATGGGAAAAATCCCGAACTTCCCGAGTCACACAACTTGAATTTCCCTCTGTAGGAACCTGACCTTCGGGCTATCTTCGCAATTGTGTCTCCCAATGCAAATTATTCTAGCGGTCGTGTTCTATGTGATGTAAGTGTAATTTGAAAACAGTTCTTAGCAACTAAATTATCATTTTAAATAAGAATCTCGCTCATTGGCGGAATTGCTCTTGGGTCGTGACGAGTGTGTGATGAGAATAATATTTTGATAACTACATAACCTGCTGCAGTAGTAGCACTTGAACTTCCTCAAGTGCTAGCTTAACCTTCCGCAAACATTGCCCAAATGGGGCTTGCGACATACCGTTGGAAACTATGGACACGAGTATCATGACCCAAATTAATATTTTGGCAAAATGTACAAGGTTTAAGAGTAGTTTTAAAAACCGCTTTTCTTCATACAAAAGAACGTGAATCGTATTTTCGAGTCTATTTCTTAACCATTTATCAGAATGAGGCAAATGAAATGGCATTGGAAAGCTACTACAAATCTGCTCCTTCCCTATGTAGAAACATTTTCCAAATTCTCTATGGTTTATTACTTTTGTATTTCTTTTAATTTGAACTTCTTTTTATTCTTTAGTAACGAGAAAAAACCGAGTTTTTTTATAATATTCAGACTTCTCTGTTATTTTAATTTGAACTTCTCGGTTTTTTTTGCAAAATGGAAAAACAATTCCATTTATAAAGGTTCATTTTTTATTTTTGAACTTCCTAGTTTTTTAGAATCATCAAGTTTTGGTGTTTTTAAACCCTGTACTTCTCTGTTATTGTAGTTTGACCTTCTTTTTTCTTTATTTTTCAGAAATAATTTTTAGTTTGTTATTTAAAAGGAAAAAATTCAAACGGACACTGATCCACCCCATTTTCTAAATTTGGACGTGGGTTCGAGAGGATGTCCTCTAGTCATTTCTGTTTTTAATATCGAATTGGTTTTTTCATTTGAACTTCTATCTTTTCCATTTTTTGAAACGGTAAAATCATGTTCTTTTATAAAAATAAACACCAATGTCATGTGTTATTTTTCATTTAAACTTCTTGTTTTTATTTTTTTAGATACACAATCTTCTATTTTTTAATAAATATTTGACCTGCTATGTATTTTCAATTTGAACTTCTTGGTTTAGTTGCAATGATGGCAAAAATTGTCACTGTTTTGTCTTTTAACATATAGGCTTTTTTGGTTTTGTGAAGTTCTATAGCTTATCTTTGGGCAAGCTCTTGTTTGGGTAAAATGCCTTTTGGCTTGTCTTTTAATGTCAATATTTATTCTCTATTTTTCCAACCTTCAAACACTAAGTGAACCATGCATGTTTGTATTTCCTATAGGTATTCTCCCAGCTACATGCATTCTTTTTTTTCCGGGGAATATGCATTCATTTTAGGGATATTAAAAATAATAGGCACAACCTGGGAGGGTTGAATTTTACAACCACGAAATAGATGGACCTTGTCCAACGCAACAGTTGGACTCCAGTCATCTTGTGATTCCGTCTCTAGTAGCATTACTAGTTCTCAAGCGGCTCGCATCATGCATGGTCGCTGCTCGAAGGCACACCACACGCACTCTGGGCTTGAGCGCCACTGCGCAAAGATTTCGTCTGCTCCATTTTAGCTTCCCCCCTTACTCGCTGACCTCCAGCTGCTCCTCGCCCCTTGTTTGAACTTCTTCAGCCGCACATTTGCCTGGTTTGGCGTTGGACCTATGCGCCAACAATTTACTGTTTCTTGCAAGGTGGCTGAGGACGACATGACAGCTCCCTGCTCGTCCCTGCCGACGGAGAAGAAGTTGAGAGAAAGGACGGCGGACGGAGCCAGGGGCCAGTGGAATAAGGCATGCAAAATAGGGAGCTTCACCTGCAGGAGCAGGGGTGGTGTTGCCGGTTGGGGGCGAGACGACATCGGCGTCGTCGGTTGGGGCGGGGTGGGGGCGGCGCATGAGCTACGGCTTGTGAAACGGAAACAACAGACCAAAAACACGAGTGTTTTGCACCTGTAGATAAATTTGAACTTCATACATCAATCAAAATCACTTAGAGAACAAATACAAGACTGGACAGGGGGAGGAATTGATGCTTTGCTATGGATTTAGTTTTAGGACAGGGGGAGGAACTAGCTTTAGACATCAACGAGGTCACCTGCCATCTCGAGAGCGGAGAAGCTGTGGAGGTGTTGACCAGCGACATTTTCTTAGTATTGTCTCCTTCATAGTAGATTCTTTACGTTCAACACCTTTTCCTAACTGCAGCTCCACATGGACACCATCGCTGGTTGACTGGATGATTAGCGGAACCATGCATGAATCCATTTTCTCTGTAGAAGCATGATCTCTGAACTCAGACTCATACTCGTCGCTGTTATTTTGTTTGCACTACCACCAGAAATTTGCCTGACCTTCCATGGAGGCTCTACAACCACACAATGGTGAACGACAAGCAGCATCAGTGGACCAACAGCTAACAAGATTGTGCGGCAGCGACGGGGGAACTTACCCAGCGTTGCAGTTGAATGGCGGTGCAGCGCCCCCCGCGTTACGGACCCAAGTCCTGGCATGGGGGTTTGGCTAGGCGCCGGCCTCAGAGCTCAGGGTTGAACTTCACCATGGCCGACCTGCTGTAGTAGGACTTGGCATATTTCTGCAGTAGGATTTCACCATGGTGGGGGCTTGAAGGAGGGTGGGAAGAGGAGGTAGCGCGCCAGAGGACGTCACCCTAAGCAGCTCCTGCAATGGCCACAACGGCGGTCGTTGTGACCAGATGCCCATGAGCGATGGTGTCTACGGATCTTGTCGGCTCTGCTCAGATCCATGAGTATTTAACCAAAAACTACCACAATTCATGGAACCGTGACGAAAAACTACCACTTTACGATTTTGTGCGAAAAACTATCGCTTTTTTCCTAAACCGTGGCAAAAAACTACCAAGTCTGAAAAAAGCCCGATTTGGCTATTTTAAGCGCATTTCTGACAGAGTTGGCCCACACATAAGTGGGCTAAAAAAGCAATCGGGTCCCTGTTTAAAAAAAAGAAGCAATCCGGTCCTTCCTTCGAGGCCCAGCGCGACAAGCACATCCATGGCATGCCCCTCGTCGACCCTCCTGGCGTGCCTGGCCGCCACGCCCATGGCCGCGCCCATGGCCGCATGCCTGGCCTTGCCGCCCTGGCTGCGCGCCCGTTGTCGCGCCCCTAGCCGAGCCCCCTGGGGTGCCTAGCCGCCGCGGCCCTGGCCGTGCCCGTGGCCGCCCGCCCGCGGCCGCGCACCTGGCCTCGCCGCGCCCCTGGCCGTGCCCATGGCCGCGCCCATGGCCGCCCGCCCGTGGCCGCGCCCCTGCCGTGCCCCTGGCCGTGCCCCTGGCCGCCCGCCGTGGCGCCGCGCCTGGCCCCGCCGCGCCCCTGGCCGTGCTCATGGCCGCCCGCCCGTGGCCGCGCGCCTGGCCCTGCCGCGCCCCTGGCCGTGCCCATGACCGCCCGCCCGTGGCCGCGCGCGTGGCCCCGCCGTGCTCGCCCGCGGGCGCCCCACTCCCTGCCCGCGCGCCGGCCGTGTCCACACGAGCGACGCCTCCGTGGACCACGAGAAGGACTCCGTCGAGCTCCTCCTCGCGCGCCGCTGCATCGAGCGAAAGGACTGGATTGCTTTTTGAAAAAAAAACAGGGACCTGATTGCTTTTTTAGCCCGCTTATTAAGTGTGGGCCAACTCTGTCAGAAACACACTTAAAAGAGCCAAATCGGGCTCTTTTCAGACTTGGTAGTTTTTTGCCACGGTTTAGGAAAAAAGCGGTAGTTTTTCGCACAAAATCGTAAAGTGGTAGTTTTTCGTCACGGTTCCGTGAATTGTGGTAGTTTTTGGTTAAATACTCCAGATCCGTGCAACGGTACCGGCAATGCAGCCAAGAATCACCGCACGCCGGGCCGGCCGCATCCGCGCCGCGTGATGGCAGAGGCGAGATCCATTTCGCGAACAATGCGCGATTGCAGAGGACGGCGGCGCGTGGCGTTGCACAGCGTGGAGGCGGATGAGCGCAGGTGGCGGCAGCGGTGGGATCTTCGCGCAGCGGCGGGATCTTGGCGCAGCGGCGTCTTCGGTTGGTGTCGGGGCGACTTCTCGTCTCTGGCTGGGGGGTTGGTGGCGACGGCGCCGCTGGTTAGGGACGGGGCGGTGGGCGCGTCGCCGTTGATGGCAGGAAGTGCAGGAGGTGGGGTGGGATTTTTTATTTTTTCTGTCACTGCCTGGTCCGCGAGTTCGGCAACAACCTCGCAAGGGGCTGAGGAGGAGGCGACACAGGCTGCGCCTGGAGCTGAAGGGAATGAGGGAGACAAAACGAACATGCAGCAGCCGAAGAGGCGCCCCGTTCGGATTCAGTGTCCACTACAGAAAAACGTTTCAACTTTCACGTGACCTTACGCATGCCCGTCGTGCATGGCAAAAATTTAGACAACGGTCGGCTCATTCCCGCAACCCGTGGCGCGGCGCGTCATGACGAGGCGTGGCGTGGCGAGGCGGGCGGCGGAGGAGGAACGCGTGAGGATGTCCCTCTTGTTCTCATGCTCGTACAAGTGGGGAAAGAACCTCCCTTATAAAGAGGTCCAACTCCCTCTAAACTAGCAATGTGGGACTAAACTTTAGTTCCACCTCTTGTCTTGCACGAATGGGCTGCGTGGGCCTCTAGGATTTATTAGGAATTTCTGAAACTGCTATTGGGCTATGCCCAAAATAGAAAAAATTGCAGCAATCCCCCACCAGATCCCAGAGGCACACAAAATTTGTCTTTGGTTCCAAAACACTGTTTTATATACAGGTACTGCAGTGGAGACTGTTAAGTTGAACTTCCACCTAGAACTCTATGCTACACTAGTAAGCAACTTGAACAGTGGATTGAGTCTTGAACTGCAAGTTTTCTGCAAATCTAGCTTCACACAAAGCCTTGACCGATACATGGCTACCGTGGGTCTTCCCGCGGGTGGAGCTTATGCATCATACTCCGAGACCTTTCATGAGTTTACTAGAGAGAACCCTACTCTCATAGATTGCGACATCTAACAATCAGACTCATATAGGTGTGTTCTTCAAAAGAAGTTCTGCAGGACAACATCTCTGCTTCAAAGAGCCACTTATAACACATTAAGATATACATCAACCTGCCATGTAGATTAGGAGAGTATTGCATCTTCATGGAGTGGTATTTTTAACAGCAAGGGTACTCTCCTCCCGGTTGACCAACAGCTTGTCTTTCACATCTAATTCACGGGATCTCCGATCACAAAGAATAGGTTACCACTTTGAACAACTCATATTGCGGGTCTCATACCCATCTCCCGCAATGCATTATCTATCACATTACATGATAGACCCTTAGTAAAAGGATCTACCAGATTTTTAGATGTTTGGATATAATCCAATTCAATAACTCCGGAGTTTCTCATTTTTCTGACAGACTTTAACCTTCTCTGAACGTGTCTTGATGACTTCATGTTATCCTTTGAGCTGTTCACTTTCGTGATCACTGTTTGATTGTTGCAGTTCATAAGGATACCCGGTACAGGTTTCTCAACAACGGGTAAGTCATTCAAGAGCCAGCAAAGCCAATCTGCTCCGACCGTAGCTGTATCTAGTGCTGTGAGTTCTACTTCCATTGTTGACCTTATTAAGATGGTCTGCTTGCAAGACTTCCAAGAAACAGCGCCACCTTCATGAGTGAATACATATCCGCTCGTGGCCTTTATCTCATCAGCATTTGAGATCCAGTTTGAGTCACTATACCCTTCAAGCACCTTTGGGTGCCAGTGTAGTGAATTCCATAATTCGCGGTGCCTTTCAAATAACGCAAAACTCTCTCTAGAACCCTACGATGCACATCTCCTGGTTTTAAGACAAACCGACTCAGTTTGCTAACAGCAAAAGAGATGTCAGGTCTTGTAGCATTGGCTAAGTACATGAGTGAGCCAATAATCTGAGAATATTTCAATTGGTCTCTAGCAATTCATCAATTCTTTCGAAGCAACACACTAGCATTATATGGTGTTGGAGAGGGCTTTCAGTCATTGTAGCCAAAGCGACTCAAGTCTTTTCCACATAGTGAGATTGAAGCAACGTAATCCCACCATCATCGTCCTCAACAACTTGATGTTCAGAATAACATCGGCCACTCCTAAATCCTTCATCTCAAAACAGTGAGATAGGAAATCCTTGACCTCCTTAATAACATTCAAATTTGTTCCGAAAATCAGTATGTCACCAACATACAAGCAAAGGATAACTCCCTCGCCCCCACCATGGCGATAGTACACACATTTGTCAGCTTCGTTCACAACAAAGCCTGTAGCTGTTAAAGTTCTTTCAAACTTCTCACGCCACTGTTTGGGTGCTTGCTTGAGTCCATACAAAGACTTCAGCAACTTGCACACTTTCCCTTCCTGACCATCTATTACAAACTCATCTGGTTGTTCCATATAAATTTCCTCGTCCAACTCTCCATTTAGGAAAGCAGTCTTAACATCCATTTGATGAACGAGAAGACCATGTGAGGCAACTAGTGAAAGTAGAACTCGAATAGTGATCAATCGAGGCACAGGTGAGTAAGTATCAAAGAAGTCTTCACCTTCCTTTTGGGTATAACCCTTAGCCACGAGCCGAGCCTTGTACTTTTCAATAGTACCATCAGGCCTAATCTTCTTCTTGAATACCCATTTGCATCATATACGTTTGCACCCATAAGGACGATCAGTTATCTCCCAAGTTTCATTCGCCAAGATGGAATCCATCTCTCTACGAACTGCTTCCTTCCAGTAGTCAGCATCTTCAGATGTATAGGCCTCTGAAATAGAACTGGGAGTGTCATCTATGAGATACACAAGAAAATCATCACCAAAGGACTTTGCAGTCCTCTGTCTCTTGCTCCTAGTAGGAACTTCATTGTTCTCCTCCACAGGACTTTCAAATTGTTCCATTGAAATGGCAGGTTCAGTAATTGTAACTGGTTCCTGATTCGATGAACTAGGCATCTCCTGATTATATGAGGTAGCCATATCCTTCATGGGAAAGATATCTTCAAAGAAAGTCGCATCATTCGACTCCATGATCGTACCGACATGCATGTCAGGTACCTCAGATTTTACAACCAAGAATCTATAACCAATGCTATGAAAAGCATATCCCAAGAAAACACAATCCACATTCTTTGGTCCAAGCTTACACTTCTTTGGAATTGGCACATTGACTTTCGCCAAACAACCCCACACTACTAGGGAAAAGCCTAGCAGCAGCGCGGGTTTTGGGCCTCTCAGTAGCGCGGGGACCGGCGCTACTAATAAGGCGCTACAGCTAACGAATAGCAGTAGCGCCTGTTGTCCCACGCTACTGCTATACATGAATAACTGTAGCGCTCTTTAGAAAAGGGCGCTACTGAATTATCTGCAGTGCTGTTTATAGGGAAGCGCTACTGGTAAGGCGGTGCTACTGCTAAATTTTTTCCCCTCGTTACTACTAGTTTTATTAGTTTTTTCCTTCATATTTGTTTTGTATTTGTTTTGTATTTGAATAGGCTTTATACAATAATCTTTAGCATATCATACACATACAAATGTAAACATAGCATATACATACAATTAGTCTCATCAAATCATGTCATCATCATAATCATCATCCAACACAAAGTGGTCTCTCGTCATCAATCTCAAAAATAGTGATACAAGTCTCAATTACTTGCAAATACATCGTCATCCATCTAAACAATGATATACGCGAGAAGAGCTATTACTTTGAGTAAATGAGTTCGTATCCCTCTCTCGCATTAGCGTGAACCTAAACTAACTACTGCCTGTCGCTCGGAAACCGGAAACCGATACACCTGGGCCTGACACTCCGGCCACTTTTCGTATATATACTCCTGGCATAGCACTTCTTTGCCATCTATGATCTATGCACCTGCATCATCACATGAGTCGATGATATGCAACATATATAGTTGAGCAACAGAAAGAGACAGACTTGGCAAAAATAGAAATAACATATCATAAGCATAAATAACAAAGTTCATCGTACCCAAAATGCCCTAACTAGAGTGATTTTCGCTAGTCGAGGAGGAGGACGGTTTACTTACATCACAAATAAAGTTTCACCGTGCATAACTCAAAGTTTTGTCATACAAAAAGTATGGACTAAACGGACACATTGTCATATATCGACAATCACTCCACCATGTCGTGCCATCCATCCATGTCAGGGAGATAGTCCTCGAGCTTAGTGAAAGGTTTCATGTCGAGACGCTGAGAGGCCATCCATGTTCGGACGTCTTCCCGCGATATCTGTCCTTCTCCGTAGAACATCCCTGTTTTTCCGACGACCTCCTTCATGATGATTTGGGCAAGTTTGCGCTGGATGTTATAGAACTCAGCTCGAAGTCGATGATCCTCGATATCTCCTATGTCCTTTGCCCATTGCAGAATATGGGCATTGCCAGATGTAGGTGACATGCGAAGGTTCTGGTGATCCCGTCTGTACTCCAGCATGTGGTGTAGGACATAGAATCCATCATTAAGAGAATCATTTGGTTGCTGGATGCAGCAGAAGTCGGTCTTATGGCTGAAGGCGACCCTGCCGCCCCTTCTCTTCTTGTCCCTAACCTCTCCACCCCTTGCTTGGTAGTAAAACATAGCATTGTCGAGAACATCTTTGATGTGGGTGTAATCCTTTTTGTGAATGTTCTTCGACGAGTCCAAGTAAAGAGCGTGGGAGAATCGGGGGTAGATGATGATGAGGACGGCGCGCCCGCCGCTGCGCAAAATAAGTATACCTCAAATTAATTAGCCTCCACCGTGCAAATGAATTATTGAAATTGAAGGAAGGATAGCAGCGCGGATGACTTAAGGTACGAGAATCGCCTCCTTGTCCTTATTGGCGAGCATGAAACTGACGATGTAATCCCTCGCATATTCACGGTGCATTGCGCAGACTCCCAAGAAGCCCTCGTGCATGTAGTACGGGTCAGCGACACAGATATGACGTATCTGCTCAACCCCAATGATGTAGTTCATGTGCAAGGCATAAAGGCAGACAAACGTAAAATCCAGCTTCTTCACGTGAAACATGTCGAATATGTAATCGAATCGGAGGAAGAACTTATCCGCGGGGAAGCTGCCGATGTACGACATTTGCCGCGGAACGTTAACCACGTAGAGTGGCTATCCTAGATCTTTCGAGGCGATGAGGCCTTTTTCTACCCGCAGCACATCGTCATGAAGTCTCCTTAGATCGCCAAATCTGGCCCGTAGCGCTGTTGCAGGTAGGATTGGTTGACCCGGGATATGCCATTTATCCGCATCGGGGATATCTATACGGTCCTGAAGTCGAGGCTGCTGAGGCGGCTGGATCATAGAATCAACTTTTTTGCCTTTCCTCGCTCTCTTCCTAGACTTCTTTACTACCGGAAGGTCGTCCATAATACGTTGAGACGGTAATTCAGGCACCGACTCATGACGCTCAAACCCTGAGGAGGCGCCAGTATAGACATACTGTTCAGCGCCATCGTCATCCTCATCCTCATCCATGGCAACGTCATCAGTGACTAATGGAGCCTCCTCCTTACCCTGTCCGCTATCACCCAACCCGACACCCGACACTAATTGGGTAGGTGGGGTGTTGATGTTCATACCTTGCTGAGGTTGCGTGCTCATGGGTGTGCTCCCGGCCACCTCCAGATGAAGCAGACTCTTTGGCCACAACAGGACCCACCCATTGCAACAATCACCAAGCCGCCGCGGGGTCTCATCGTCATCCCCCACTAGTATTAGAGGAGGCAAATTCTTGTGGCCCGGTTTGACACTGGCCACGGAAACCTTGAAGACGTTTGGGGGGATCGGTCGGCTGTGGAACAATGGTTCCTTCGGCTCCATTATCGTTGCCTTCCCCACGTCCACCTTCTAGTCGCCGATGGAGTACAATATGGTGCACGGGGTTTCGTCGGCCTGCAAAGAAAAGTCTGCGACGTGAGACATCCGAAAGGCAACAAAAATGGGAGATTATACATTTATATTGAAGGTGGTCGGTGTGACAGATACCGTGAGGGCGTCGAGCTTAGCCAAAGAGGAGGCACCACCGAGCACGTCCGGTGCGGGAGTCGGTGCGGGAGCAGGTGCGGGAGCAGGTGCTCCCAAGAAGTCAGCAATGGGAAAGTCCTCTGCATTTTTTTCTGGATTTTGCCTTGTCCAAGTGAAAACGCCCGCCACCAAGGAAGTAGACAAATCTGCAACCACCTGTTTTGCGGCAGCTACCGCTGTTGCGACTGTCTGAGATGATTTCTTCTCAACCGCAATCTCAACCTTCTTGTCGATGTTTTCTTCAGTTGACCTTCGTCTTTCCTTTCTCTCCTCCGTGGTCTCACGGTAGTACTTCTTCCACGTGGCGCCGTCTCCGACACCGTGCACGCGTCCATACGATGGTCGAGTATCCACAGTTGTCGTTTCAATATGTTCAACGCCCGGTTGAATGGAGTGTCCCACTTGGGCCTCGCCAATGCCTCAGACGGCGAGTCGCTTTCGGACGCAATCCAGTGCTACTCTCTCTGCAAAAGGCACAAGGATCGTTTACAAATATGACTAACTTGTGCAGTCGAATTGATCAGAAACTAAAATTACCAGCAGTCTCATGAACTCCGTAATGACCGGTGTTGTCTCGTAAACCTTCTTCACTGAGTCCCAACGGTGCCGGGCCCTCAGGACGTCACGCTCCTGCGGGACGGTGAAATCCGCCAAGGGGTCTGGGATGCCTAGACTCGCGGTTTCCGCGTCCTCCTTGGCCCATTTGGACCTCTTTCCACCGTAACCACGGCTTTCGAGGTGGTGGCTCCCAATGTTCCTCTCTTGAAGCCCCTTCATGTACTAAGACTTTATTTTGGCAGCTTCGGCCTCGCAAGCCTCCTTGAATATTTGAAACTGCTCTTCCGTGATTGTCGGATTATCCTTTACAATCTCGGAGTAGGGTTCCTTCTTGTCGATGATCCTTGCTTTCACTCGAGTTTTCCAGGCGGCCAATGCATCGCTAAACTTGGTCATGGCATGTTTTTTTATCTTCTTCATTACCGGGTCCACGTCTGGATCTTCATAATCCTTCTCATTCCGGCCCGAGAACAAGAATATCTGGTGAAACTTCTTTAGGAGGGAGCTCCTCATATTTTCTATCTTCTGTAGTTTCTCATTGTTGATGGTGGCGGTTGTCCGTACGATGCAGCCTATTTGATTGCCGTAGCATCGACGCGCTTCCTCGGGCGCCTTTGGCTCAAAAATGTCGTCGTCCACCTCCGTGACCACCTGTCTAGTAGTCCTGAGTTTGTTAGGAAGCTGTTGCCTCTTTGCTTTCGGTTCTACACTGGCTCCGCTCCCCGAGGCAGCACCGGTCTCAGTCTCAGCGCCGGTCTCGATGCCGGTCTGAGTCTCAACACCGGTCTCAGTCTCAGCACCGGTCTGCGTGTTGGTCTCAGTCCCCGATGCCACCGGTGGGCCCAGCAACAACATCGGTTGATCGTTGGTAAGGCTAAAAAATTCGTCTGCCGCCCGGTAGATGTCGTCGCAATCACCAGAACCCTGTCCTTCATCGTTGCTAGCCATGTTTCCAATGATTAAATCTAGTCAATTAATTCTAGACCTAATAAAATGAATAATGACATAAAAAGGCCTATTGTTTTGCAGGAATGTTGACTCCTTCCTGGTGCGGCAAATCCCGGGCACTTGATATGTCCTAGTTTGTAGCACAAGTCATGCCGAAATTCATGGAAAATTTCGGCATGACCTTTGCTAAAAAGTGGACAAATCGAGAACCTGAAATTTGACGGAACAGAAATGAATCAACATTCCGGCAAAACATAGGCCACTCAGCATCATTCCCTGGAAACAACAAAGACACTTGGGCACAATCGAACAACTTGAATGAAAAGATATAACATGACCACTTCAATGAAAAGATATAATCAACAATAGAAGTCTAGGAAGGGATCATCTTTAAAATAAAATTTGCCTGAATTCTTTTCCTTGAAAAACAATGGTCTTTTCAAAAATCAAAAACCTTTGCAAAATGACCTCACTAAACACTTATCTGCTAGGACAGAACCCAAATTATGTTGATCTAGCTATTCCTCTCACTCACACAGACACACATTATTATCTCTAACCCTTCTCTGCCTAGGACAGAACCCAATTAAATTGCCAAGGAACTCCATTTCTCTAACCCTTCTGACCTAATGCTCTAAAATAAAATTTTCCTCTAACCTAGCCAACCTACTTAACCTAGCTTGTTAATCCAACGAACCTAATTAACCTACCTATTTAACCTAGTTAGTTAATCTAGTTTACCTAGATAATTAACCCTAATTAAACTAGTTAATGCAGCTAGTTCTCCGTTAAAGCCCTAAATAAATTTTTGCACTAATTAACCTAGATAATTAACCTAATTAAACTAGTTAACCTGACTAGTTCTCTGTCAAAGCCCTAACTAAATTTTTGCACTAACCTAGATAATTAACCTAATTAAACTAGTTAACCTAACTACTTCTCTGTCAAAGCCCTAACTAAATTTTTGCCCTAACCTAGATAATTAACCTAATTAAACATAGCTAACCTATGCATGAGAGAGAGAGGAGGGGTGGGGGATTACAGAGGATGGCTTCGGTGGTGGCGAGGGAGGCAGTGGTGGCGAGGGAGGCAGGGGCGTCTCCGGTGATGGTGAGGGAGGCAGTTGTGGAGAGGAAGGATCCGGTGGCGTCGACAGCGGCTCCGGTGGTGTTGATGAGGCCGCGTGGCTCCGTGGCGTTGGGGGCAGCTACGGTGGCGTCGACGATGCACGGCTCTGGTGGCGTCGATGTCGGCAGGAGACGACGGCGAAGTGGGGCGACGACGAATCAGGGAGACGACGGTGGGGTGGGTTGAGGGATTTGGGAGAGAAGTGGTGGCGGGGGGGGGGGGACGGTTTTTTGGTTAAATCAAACTTAGCGGTAGCGCGTTTGGTAAAACGTGCTATAGCTAAGATAGCTATAGCGGTTTTTACAAAACGCGCTGCTGCTATAGCTATGTAATTTTCTTCCATTTTTTAATTTCCTTTTCTGATTCTATAGCAGGGGTCTAGGACACGAGCTGCAGCTACGTTAGCTATAGCGCCTCTTACGAACACACGCTACTGCTATGCCTTCCTCCATTTTTTCGCTTTTTAATTTATTTTGCTTTACATTTTATTTTTTCCTTTCTCCTTTTTCTATTTCTTTCATTTTCATTTACTTTTCTATTTGTTTTTCATCTTATTTTATTTCCGTTAGTAGTAGCGCTCTTCTTAGGAAACGTGCTACTACTTATGCCCTAGCGGTAGCGCGGTTCTTCCAAGCCCGCTACTGCTATGCGTAGCCTATCATTCTAGCAATGGGAATATTAGTAGTAGCGCTTTTGCCACTACACGCGCTACTGCTAAGGTTGTATCTGTAGCGCGGTTTTTTCTCAATCGCTACTGTTATCTAGCACTAGCGCCCTTTTTTGACCCGCCCTGTTGCTAAATTTCTGTGTATAAGGTTTTCCCTAGTAGTGCCAGGTTCGTAGATAAGAGAGCTTTAACCTTTTATTCTCCCATTCCTCAAATGGGTTATCTCTTTGTTCTTTGTGGGAACTCGGTTTAGGACATGACATGCAGTCAATATCGCCTCCCCCCACCATGCCTTGAAGAGACCCGATGTGTCTAACATGGCGTTAACCAAATCAGTTAGAGTACGGGTCTTTCTTTCGGCCACCCCATTTGACTGAGGTGAATAGGGAGGCATGCTCTCATGGATTATACCATGTTCCGCACAAAAGGAATCAAATTCATTTGAAAAATACTCTGCACCACGATTGGACCTAAGCCTCTTGATCTTTTGATCAAGTTGGTTTTCCACTTCAGCTTTATAGATCTTGAAATAGTTCAAAGCCTCATCCTTAGATTTCAGAAGATACACATGACAGTATCTAGTGGATTCATCAATTAACGTCATAAAATACTTCTTTCCACCTTTTGTCAAAACACCATTCATTTCACAAAGATCTGAATGTATGAGCTCTAATGGTGCAAGATTTCTCGTTTCTGTAGTCACATGAGACTTACGAGGTTGCTTAGCGTGCACACACACTTGACACTTAGATCCCTTGACAGTGGTGAAACTAGGGATTAAGTTCAACTTTGCTAGTCGTGACATGCAACCAAAGTTAACATGACAATGACGTGAATGCCACACATTTCATTCACTATTATTGCAAACATGATTAACAACTTTATTGCAAACGTCTGATAAGGATAAATGAAACAGGCCTCCTAACTCATAGCCTTTACCAACAAAGGTTCCATACTTGGATATTACAAATTTATTCGACTCAAAGACAAGCTTTTACCCATCTCTACACAGAAGAGATCCGCTAACAAGATTTTTATTGACGGAAGGGACATAATGCATGTTCTTCAGCCGCACGATTCTTCCCCGAAGTAAGCTTCAGATCGACCGTGCCAACACCATGAACATAAGCACTTGAACCGTTGCCCATCAGCACAGTGAAAGTCCCTGCGGTCATACCCAACATCCTTCATGTCAGTGTCTCCAAAGAAAACATTAGCGGTCTTGCCGCCTTTCCCAGGATGACGCTTGTCATAGCGATTAGGGCAACTAGGATCCCAATGATCAGGATCCCCACACACATGACAAACACCTTTATTCTTGTCATTCTTCTTATTGAAGTTCGTGTGCTGCATAGCCTTATTCTTCCCATCAAACTTTGCTTTACCATCAAAGTTGCCCTTGTTCTTGAACTTGTGGGGCTGGGAATTCTTCTTATGTACCAGATTGGCACTAGAACCTCCCTCAATACCTCGAGCACGGTTGTCCTTTGCTCTCGCCTTTTCTTCCACATCAAGAGTACCAATGAGATCCGGAACGGAAAACTCCTGCTCTTATGCTTCAGTAAGGTAGCAAAGTTCCTCTACGTGGGAGGAAGCTTAGTGATGATACCTCCGGCAATAAACTTCTCCGGTAGGATACAATTGAAGTGCTCAAGTTCTCTAGCAAATGACTATATCTCATGAGCTTGCTCAACCACGGAGCGCTCTTTAGTCATCCTGTAGACATAGAATTGCTCCATGATGTACAACTCAGTGCCAGCATCCGAGACCCCAAACTTGGCCTCGAGTGTGTCCCACATATCTTTTCCATTATCAATTGACGCATGAGCATCAACTATGTTCTCACCAAGAACACTCAAGAGAGCAGCCTTAAACAAGGTATCCATTTTCTGAAAAGCTTGTGCCTGTTGTGCATCTTGCCCTCCTTCAGGTTTGCCAAGAGTGGCGTCATAGCAACTCATGGTTTGAAACCATAAGACTGCTCTCACACGCCACCTCTTATAGTGGATACCTTCAAACATAGGAGGTCTCATGGAAGAAGCAAAACCACTTGGGGTAAATTGCCTATTATAAGGTTTTTGGATTGTTGGAAATATGAGCAATTTACCATATGATTTTATTAACGGAAATACTGAATAAAGCATGAATAAAATAGCAGAGGTAAAGTAAGGCATGCGATCAGACAGAGAGAAGGTAAATATCATCTTCACATGTGAACTGTAGGCAAACATATCTAGGGCAAGCAACATATATGAAGTAGAGCCTAACATATTTGGGGCAAATAGTAGAACAAGGAACTGAGACATGGCCTCTAACAGAAAGAGTAAGAACACGTACGGGACAGTAGCAGTAGCGGTAGCACTAGACTTGGCATCGGTGTCCTCGCCAGCCATGTCGTTGAGGAGATTGCTGACATCGAGGAAGAAGTCGTCGTCGGGGAAGTAGTCGTCGGAGTCCGTGACGAAGGAGTGGAGTCAGTAGTCGTGCAGAGCGCTCCCCAAAAACCTTATCACTCTTCTCCCGTACAGGACTCAAAAGGTGCGGTTTCGGAGGCCAACTGTCCCGACCTGCGGTGCACGCTGCAAGTCGGGATGGGGAAGATCGTAGCAGCAGCGCAATGCTCAGGAACTGGTGGCGAGAGAAAGAAGTAGTTCTGGTGCGTCTCTCTGAGAGGAGCGACCTCCCTTTTATAGGCGCAAGAGAAGGAGGCGAGAGGCTGCACCGGGAGCTGAAGGGAACGAGGGAGAAGAAACAAACAGGCAGCAGCCAAAGAGGCGCGCCGTTTGGATTCAGTGTCCACTACAGAAAAACGTTTTAGCTTCCGCGTGACCTTACGCATGCCCGTCGTGCGTGGCAAAAATTTAGACATCGGCTCAGCTCATTCCCGCAACCCGCGGTGCATTGTGACGAGGCGTGGCGTGGTGAGGCGGGCGGTGGAGGAGGAGCGCGCGTGGATGTCCCTCTTGTTCTCATGCTCGTACAAGTGGGGAAAGAACCTCCCTTATAAAGAGGTCCAACTCCCTCTAAACTAGCAATGTGGGACTAAACTTTAGTTCCACGTCTTGTCTTGCACGAATGGGCTGCATCGACCTCTAGGATTTATTAGGAGTTTCTGAAACTGCTATTGGGCTAGGCCCAAAATACACAAAATTCCAGCAATCCCCCACCAGATCCTAGAGGCACACAAAATTTGCCTTTGGTTCCAAAACACTGTATTATATACCGGTACTGCAGTGGAGACTGTTAAGTTGAACTTCCACCTAGAACTCTATGCTACACTAGTAAGCAACTTGAACAGGGTCTGGGCCTTGAACTGCAAGTTTTCTACGAATCTAGCTTCACACAAAGCCTTGACCGATACATGGCTACCGTGGGTCTTCCCCGCGGGTGGAGCTTATGTGTCATACTCCGAGACCTTTCATGAGTTTACTAGAGAGAACCCTACTCTCATAGATTGCGACGTTTAACAATCAGACTCATATAGGTGCGTTCTTCAAAAGATGTTCAGCAGGACAACATCTCTGCTTCAAAGAGCCACTTAGGACACATTAAGATATACATCAACCTGCCATGCAGATTAGGAGAGTATTGCATCTTCATGGAGTGGTATTTTTAACAGTAAGGGTACTCTCCTATCAGTTGACCAACAACTTGTCTTCCACATCTAATTCACGGGATCTCCGATCACAAAGAATAGGTTACCACTCTGAACAACTCATATTGCGGGTCTCATACCCATCTCCCGCAATGCATTATCTATCACATTACATGATAGACCCTTAGTAAAAGGATCTGCAAGATTTTTAGATGTTTGGATATAATCCAATGCAATAACTCCAGAGTTTCTCATTTTTCTGACAGACTTTAACCTTCTCTAAACGTGTCTTGATGACTTCATGTTATCCTTTGAGATGTTCACTTTCGTGATCATAGTTTGATTGTCGCATTTCATAAGGATACCCGGTACAGGTTTCTCAACAACGGGTAAGTCATTCAAGAGCCGGCGAAGCCAATCTGCTTCGACCGTAGCTGTATCTAGTGCTGTGAGTTCTGCTTCCATTGTTGACCTTGTTAAGATGGTCTGCTTGCAAGTGCAAGAAACAGCATCACCTCCATGAGCGAATAGATATCCGCTCGTGGCCTTTATCTCATCAGCATCTGAGATCCAGTTTGAGTCACTATACCCTTCAAGCACCTTTGGGTGCCCAGTGTAGTGAATTCCATAATTTGCAGTGCCTTTCAAATAATGCAAAACTCTCTCTAGAGCTTTCCAATGCACATCTCCTGGTTTTGAGACAAACCTACTTAGTTTGCTAACAGCGAAAGAGATGTCAGGTCTTGTAGCACTGGCTAAGTACATGAGCGAGCCAATAATCTGAGAATATTTCAATTGGTCTGTAGCAATTCATCGATTCTTTCGAAGCAACACACAAGCATCATATGGTGTTGGAGAGGGCTTGCAGTCATTGTAGCCAAAGCAACTCAAAATCTTTTCCACATAGTGAGATTGAAGCAATGTAATCCCACCATCATCGTCCCTTAACAACTTGATGTTAAGAATGACATCAGCCACTCCTAAATCCTTCATCTCAAAACAGCGAGATAGTAAATCCTTGACCTCCTTAATAACATTCAGATTTGTTTCGAAAATCAGTATGTCATCAACACACTACTAGGAAAAGGCATGCTAGTGGCGCACCAGCTTTGCCTTCTAATGGCGCACTACTGGTGCGCCACTAGCATCACGCCATTAGAATTAAATTCTAATGGCGCACCACTGGTGCGCCATTAGTATCTGGTGTTCTAATGGCGCACCACGTAGTGCGCCATTAGTATTGCCCACAGTGCGCCATTAGAATTCTTTCCAGGGGGCCATATGTACCCATGTGCTTTGGCATACTAATGGCGCACCAGTGGGCGATGCGCCATTAGTGTGATTATCACAGTGCGCCATTAGTGTCTTGCGTGGTGCGCCACTAGTATGAATATTAGGGATTATTTTTTCTTTTCTGATATTTTCACAGGTTACAAAATATATTATTGGACAGAATTTAGACAACATCACACAGCAACAGCAGATTCATCGAATACAATAGAAGATTAGTCTCCGAATACAAATCATCATATTAGTCTTTGAATTCAAAAGACCGAACAAAGATAGAACATTACAAGTCTCGAGACCGCGAGTAGCTAGTTTGTCTTCACATTACAAGTCGATATCGACCATCTAAACTACCATCACATAGAAGAGAGTTGTGGTCATCACAATGAGCATCATCGCGATCAAACTAGTCTTCATCCGGTTCCTCCAACACTCCCTCCTCTCTCCCGCTAGATAGCGGGCGTATCTAGATTCGTCCTCCGCCCTAGTGGTGTACCCTTTGTAACTGTTATCGCTGAAACGGTGAACCTGTCTCCGAAACTCCTCCCAGTCGTCGTAGACTCCGGGAACCTTACCCTTGTACACGACATACGATGGCATCTCTATGCACAAGTCAAACAACATACAATACATAAGCAATATGTAAGTATGCAACAAAAGGATCGGAAGAGAAAAGCAAGACATTAATAGCACGATTCATGGTCCTACTAATAAATAGCATCGATTACATCTAAGTTGAACGACTGTCCAAACCAAAGAGACATACGAATTCATTAAAGTTTAATTACAACATGAGCCAATCTGTAACGCCCCGGATTCGATGCGCCAGGCGTCCGCCAGTTATTCGCCGTTGTTGCCATGTCATTTGCTTGCGTGTTGCTTTTTGCCATGTCATCATCTCCATTTTATCATGTCATCATGTGCATTTCATTTTGCATACGTGTTCGTCTCATGCATCCGAGCCTTTTCCCCGTTGTCCGTTTTGCAATCCAGCGCTTCTACGTCATCCGGCGTTCCTTTTTTTGCCTCTTCTCTTGTGCGGGTATTAAACTTTCTCGGAATGACCCGAGGCTTGTCAAGTGGCCTTGTTATAGCACCGGTAGACCGCCTGTCAAGTTTCGTGCCATTTGGAGGTCGTTTGGTACTCCAACGGTTAACCGGGTAACCGTAAAGGCCTCTTTTGTGTGCAGCCCAACACCCCCTCCAAAGTGGCCCAAAACCATCTAACTCCCCTCCATGCTCTCGGTCGTTCGATCACGATCACGTGGCCAAAAACCGCTCCTCATTTGGACTCTCCTAGCTCCCTCTATCTATAAATAGGTCCTCCCCTTCCAAATTCGCGGTCTAACCCTAGCTTCTTCCTCCTCCCGCCGACGGACACGTCCACCCGCCGCCTGGACATGTCCATCCGCCGCCGCCAGCCAACCACATCGCGCCACCTGTCCTCCGCCGCCATCCCCGCGCCGCCGGCCCGCGGAGCCCATCCGGGGCTCGCGCGGGCCTAGATCCCGCCGCCGCCTGGCCCGTCCCCGCCGCCGCGGCCCGCGCCCCGCGTCGGCGCCCTCCGCCGCCCAGCCCGCCTCCGGCCGGCGAGCCGCCGGAGCTTGCCGGCTCTGCCCCGCCGCCGGTCGCCCCGATCCGGCGCCGGCCGGCCCCGCGTCGCCCGCGCCCGAGCGCGCCTCGTGCCCTACCGCCCGTCCATCTCCGCGCCGCTCGGCCGGCCGCGCCTCGCCCGCGCCGGCGACCTCGCCCTTAGCCGCCTTCGCCGCCCCGGCGACGCGCCGTGCCTCCAGCGCTGCCCCGGCCTCCGCCGGTGCTGGATCCGGCGAGGGGCCGGCTGGATCCTTCCGCCCTGACCTCCCCCGAGCTCCTCTCCGGCCTCCTCCCGCACCTACTCCGGCGAGCAAACTCCGGCGAGCCTCGATCCACATGCCCGGATCTAGATCTGAGATCCCACAAGGTTGACCCCGAATCCACCAAGTCCCGAAATATTTGCATAATCATGCCATGTTCATCGCATCGTAACTCCATGCATACTGCTCCGTTTCGTGCATGTAATATGTCCGATTGTTCGTCTCAACGAGTACATCATTTCATTCCATTGCACCATTTTCATTTGAGCTCATCTTGATGCCCGAAATGCTGTTGGAAGAGTGCTAAGTGATGTTAATCTGCTGAAACTGTTATAACTTGCTCATTTGTCATTTTTGCCATGATTCATGTGTGCATCCTATGAGGTTGATGTCTACATATATTTTGATCTATCCCATGCCATATGTCCAGGGGTGTATGCCATGTATTTTTGTGATTTGTGTGCTGAGTGCATCGAGCTTGTTAAGGAGGGTACTTGCTGTTGCTGTTTTGCTAGACAGATTTTGTTATTTTCTGATGCCATGTAAACATGCTTCTACTAATCATTCTATGCATAATATGGAGATGTTCTATAAACATGTTTTGATCTACATGTCATCCTCTATCCATCCATGCCACTGGTTGCATTTATAGCCTGCTGTACCATGTTGTTATCTTGCTCCAAAGTTGCTTGATAATGTTGCTGTCAGCCTGTTAACATTAAGTTCACTTGTTCCCATGTGTTTTTCTAGTGTTCCATGCACCCTATGACCTTGCTCTTGACATTCTTAGCTTCATAAACATGCCTTCTTACTATTGGTTGCCTTTCCATGCCATGTATTGCTTTGTGGTGAGTGGTTCAAGCTCACCAACATACCTACTTATTGTTGTTCCTGCCATGTATGAATCTGTCATATAACTTGCCATGTTTACATGGGTGCCATCATATTTTTTGTGCCCTTTTGGCTCATGGTCAGTAAGGGACTTTTGATCTATGCAATTATTAGATTCATGTCATGCCTTTGTTTGCCATGTTAAGTTCCTGTAACATGCTGTTTGCTAGCTCTAAACATTGCAACCTGATGTTATTTCCTGATAAGTCTGAAACTGTTATTATTTGCAATCTTTCCATGTATTTTTGAGCATGTTCTGGTGATTTCTGGAGATAGCTCAGTGTTCATGTTTTGTTGTGCTTTACCTGTACTTCATGCCCATGTCTTTTATTATTATATTGGGGTGCTGTAGCATATTGTTTTGATGCTTGCAAGATGCCCAGTTGCTGTTATGGACAGATTGTTGCTATGACCTATATAGTGTGTGTGTGTTGAACCGTTGCTCCGTTTTGAGTGTGCTCTATATGAAACTTGCTTGTTTTTGCATGTAGCTTCATATTATCATGTTGCATCCTTGTTTTGGTGTGTTTGCTTGATGTTTGTATGCATTTTGCATCAATGCCATGATTAACTTGTTTTGCTCATATCTTCTAGGCCGTAGCTCCGAATCTAACGAACTTTATATGTAACTTGACTAGAATCTCGTGTAGATCATCTTGGTGCATCTTAACTTGCTGTTTAACAAATTGAGCATAAGGTTTATTCAGTTCTGGATCAATTTCGAAATATGCATATGAGGACTTACCGGAATTGTTATATGTTGTTCCCGGCCTCATTTAAACTTGCCTTGATGTGTTGTTCTTGTTTGCATCATCTCTTGCCATGAGTAGCTTCATGTAGATTGGTCATGCATCATGCTTGTTGTGCATCACACCTTGTTCATGTGTGGTGTGTTTACCATGTTGTGTGCTTCTTTTCGATAGTTCCTGTTTCGTTGCGATCGTGAGGATTCGTTCGTCTACGCTTGGTTCATCTTCGTGGCTTCATCCGTTCGTCTTCTTCATGGATTCATTCTTCTTCCTAGCAGGATTTCAGGCAAGATGACCGCTACCCTGGATCTCACTACTATCATTGCTATGCTAGTTGTTTCGTTCTATCGCTATACTGCGCTACCTATCACCTATTTATCAAGCCATCCCAAATTGCCATGAACCTCTTAACTTTGACACCTTTCCTATGCAAACCGTTGCTTGGCTATGTTACCGCTTTGCTCAGCCCCTCTTATAGCGTTGCTAGTTGCAGGTGAAGTTGAAGATTGCTCCATGATGGATAGGGTTATGTTGGGATATCACAATATCTCTTATATTATTAATGCATCTATATACTTGGTAAGGGTGGAAGGCTCGGCCTTACGCCTGGTGTTTTGTTCCACTCTTTCCGCCCTAGTTTCCGTCATACCGGTGTTATGTTCCCGGATTTTGCGTTCCTAACGCGGTCGGGTGATTTATGGGACCCCCCTAACAGTTCGCTTTGAATAAAACTTGTCCAACAAGGCCCAACCTTGGTTTTACCATTTGCCTCACCACCACCTATACCCTTCCCTTGGGTCGGCCAACCCAAGGGTCATCTTTATTTTAGCCCCCCCCCCCCCCCCCGAGCCAGTGCTTGTCTAAGTGTTGATCCGAAACGAGCAACCTGCGGGGCCACCTCGGGGCAACTCGAGGGCTAGTTTTACTCGTAGCTTAACTTATCCGGTGTTGCCCTGAGAACGAGATATGTGCAGCTCCTATCGGGATTGTCGGCGCATCGGGCGGCTTTGCTGGTCTTGTTTTACCATTGTCGAAATGTCTTGTAAACCGGGATTCCGAGACTGATCGGGTCTTCCTGGGAGAAGGTCTATTCCTTTGTTGATCGCGAGAGCTTGTCATGGGCTAAGTTGGGACACCCCTGCAGGGTATAAACTTTCGAGAGCCGTGCCCGCGGTTATGTGGCAGATGGGAATTTGTTAATGTCCGCTTGTAGATAACTTGACACCAGATCCGAATTAAAATGCATCAACTGTGTATGTAGCCGTGATGGTCTCTTCTCGGCAGAGTCCGGGAAGTGAACACGGTTTCTGTGTTATGTTTGACGTAAGTAGGTCACTAGTAGAAAAGGGGGCAATGGTCCAGGCTGGTCCAGCCCATTAGTCCCGGTTCAATCCAGAACCGGGACCAATGGGAGCATTTGACCCGGTTCGTGAGCCCCGGGGGCCGGCCGGGCCACGTGGGCCATTGGTCCCGGTTCGTCTGGACCTTTTGGTCCCCGTTGGTGGAATGAACCGGGACCAATGGGCCGCACTCCTGGCCCACCACAATTGGTCCCGGTTGGTGGCTTGAACCGGGACCGAAGGTAAACCTTTAGTCCCGGTTCATGCGACTAACCGGGACCAATGGTGGTGCCTATATATACCCCCCTCGCGCAAGAGCAGAGCACACTGCTCTGTTTTTTCTGGCCGAGGGGGAGAGGGCTTGGTGGTGCTCTAGCTCACCTCCTATGCACACAAGGTGTTCGATGGAATGCCCGAGCCACACTACTTAAGGTTTCTCCTCTCCAAGCTCGACCGCCAAGCTCCATTTTCCTCCATATTTGTCTAGGTTTAGCGGTCCGTCACGCCCCGTCCCCGTCTTCAACATCGTCGATCACCCGCACCGATCTCATCGCCGGCACCACCGTGGTGAGCCTCTTGTTCTTATCTTCTTTCTGAAAGGAAAAATATTCTTATTTGTATGTTTAGATAGATATATACTTGTATAATTTTCTTACTTTTATTATTGCATCTTATATAGTGCGATGGTTTTGGTATCCGCCCCCGTCGGCCCTCGTCCTGTCTATGATTCGGATGTGGTATATATTATCTTTTCATAACTATTGGTTCATTTATTGTTTATGACAATTATGCCGACCAACGTGACATAGATTTTATTCATCTAGGAGGTTGTTGAACCGGAAATTCCAACCGACCCTATTGTCGAGAGGTTAAATTTAGTTGAAGAAGAAAACAATTTGTTAAAGGAAAAAATTAGAAAAATTGAGGAGGAGAAGATGATATTGGAGTTGCATGTTGCGGATGTCGTCGATGATCACAAGATCAAGATGGATGCAATGCGCTTGAAGATTAGAAAGATTAGAAAATATGCCATTCATACCGAGGCTTGGTATCATTATGCCGTTGGATCAGTTGTTACATTGGTTGCGATTATGATCGCATTTGTTTTCGCATTGAAATGTTTTACATAGTTTCAGTGTATGGTTTAATTAATTTAGATGCTCTGCAGAGCTTTATGTTGTTAGATGAGAACTATGTATGTACTTTGGTTTTAATGTGATGATGAACTTCTATTAATTTGGTCACTTAATTATCTATTCATGATGTTCTGTAATGATTTTTGACACACTTAATTATATATAATGCACACAGATGAACCGGCAATGGATGTACGGTTCAAGACACACCTCCGAGTACATTAAGGGCGTGCATAATTTTCTCGAAGTGGCTGAGGCAAACAAGCAGAATGGTTTTATGTGTTGTCCATGCCCTATATGTGGGAATACGAAGTCTTACTCTGACCGGAAAATCCTCCACACCCACCTGCTTTACAAGGGTTTCATGCCACACTATAATGTTTGGACGAGGCACGGAGAAATAGGGGTTATGATGGAAGACGGCGAAGAAGAAGAGTACGATGACAACTATGTGCCCCCTGAATACGGTGATGCTCCAGAAGATCAAGAGGAACCAGACGATGTGCACGATGATGCTGCAACGGGCGAAGCTGCTGAAGATCAAGAGGAACCAGACGATGTGCCCGATGATGATGATCTCCGCCGGGTCATTGTCGATGCAAGGACGCAATGCGAAAGTCAAAAGGAGAAGCTGAAGTTCGATCGCATGCTAGAGGACCACAAAAAAGGGTTGTACCCCAATTGCGAAGATGGCAACACAAAGCTCGGTACCGTACTGGAATTGCTGCAGTGGAAGGCAGAGAATGCTGTGCCTGACAAAGGATTTGAGAAGCTACTTAAAATATTGAAGAAGAAGCTTCCAAAGGATAACGAATTGCCCGACAGTACATACGCAGCAAAGAAGGTCGTATGCCCTCTAGGATTGGAGGTGCAGAAGATACATGCATGCCCTAATGACTGCATCCTCTACCGCGGTGCGTACAAGGATCTGAACGCATGCCCGGTATGCGGTGCATTACGGTATAAGATCAGACGAGATGACCCTGGTGATGTTGACGGCGAGCCCCCCAGGAAGAGGGTTCCTGCGAAGGTGATGTGGTATGCTCCTATAATACCACGGTTGAAACGTCTGTTCAGAAACGGAGAGCATGCCAAGTTGATGCGATGGCACAGTGAGGACCGTAAGAAAGACGGGAAGTTGAGAGCACCCGCTGACGGGTCGCAGTGGAGAAAAATCGAGAGAAAGTACTGGGATGAGTTTGCAAGTGAGCCAAGGAACGTATGGTTTGCTTTAAGCGCGGATGGCATTAATCCTTTCGGGGAGCAGAGCAGCAATCACAGCACCTGGCCCGTGACTCTATGTATGTATAACCTTCCTCCTTGGATGTGCATGAAGCGGAAGTTCATTATGATGCCAGTTCTCATCCAAGGCCCTAAGCAACCCGGCAATGACATTGATGTGTACCTAAGGCCATTAGTTGAAGAACTTTTACAGCTGTGGAATGGAAACGGTGTACGTACGTGGGATGAGCACAAACAGGAGGAATTTAACCTAAAGGCGTTGCTGTTCGTGACCATCAACGATTGGCCCGCTCTCAGTAACCTTTCAGGACAGACAAACAAGGGATACCACGCATGCACGCACTGTTTACTTGACACCGATAGTATATACCTGGCAAGCTGCAGGAAGAATGTGTACCTGGGCCATCGTCGATTTCTTCCGACCAACCATCAATGTCGAAAGAAAGGCAAGCATTTCAAAGGCGAGGCAGATCACCGGAAGAAGCCCGCCATGCGTACCGGTGATCACGTACTTGCTATGGTCAATGATTTACACGTAATCTTTGGAAAGGGTCCCGGCGGACTAGCTGTTCCGAGTGACGCTGAGGGACACGCACCCATGTGGAAGAAGAAATCTATATTTTGGGACCTACCCTACTGGAAAGACCTAGAGGTCCGCTCTTCGATCGACGTGATGCACGTGACGAAGAACCTTTGCGTGAACCTGCTAGGCTTCTTGGGCGTGTATGGGAAGACAAAAGATACAGCTGAGGCACGGGAGGACCTGCAACGTTTGCACGAAAAAGACGGCATGCCTCCAAAGCAGTATGAAGGTCCTGCCAGCTATGCTCTTACCAAAGAAGAGAAGGAAATCTTCTTTGAATGCCTGCTTAGTATGAAGGTCCCGACTGGCTTCTCGTCGAATATAAAAGGAATAATAAATATGGCAGAGAAAAAGTTTCAGAACCTAAAGTCTCATGACTGCCACGTGATTATGACGCAACTGCTTCCGGTTGCATTGAGGGGGCTTCTACCGGAAAACGTCCGATTAGCCATTGTGAAGCTATGTGCATTCCTCAATGCAATATCTCAGAAGGTGATCGATCCAGAAATCATACCAAGGCTAAGGAGTGATGTGGTGCAATGTCTTGTCAGTTTCGAGCTGGTGTTCCCACCATCCTTCTTCAATATCATGACGCACGTTCTAGTTCATCTAGTTGACGAGATTGTCATTCTGGGCCCCGTATTTCTACACAATATGTACCCCTTTGAGAGGTTCATGGGAGTCCTAAAGAAATATGTCCGTAACCGCGCTAGGCCAGAAGGAAGCATCTCCATGGGCCATCAAACAGAGGATGTCATCGGGTTTTGTGTTGACTTCATTCCTGGCCTTAAGAAGATAGGTCTCCCTAAATCGCGGTATGAGGGGAGACTGACTGGAAAAGGCACGCTTGGAAAGGACTCAATAATATGCAGGGACGGATATTCTTGGTCTCAAGCCCACTACACAGTTCTACAGAACTCTACCTTGGTGACCCCGTATGTCGATGAACACAAGAACAGTCTGCGCTTCAAACACCCGGAGCAGTGCGACGACTGGATTACATGTGAACACATCAGGACTTTCAGCAGTTGGTTGGAAGCACGTATCAGAGGTGACAACACTGTTTGTGATGAGCTGTACTTGTTATCCAGGGGACCATCTTTGACTGTATTGATTTGGAAAGGATACGAGATAAATGGGAATACATTTTACACGATTGACCAAGATCAAAAGAGCACCAACCAAAACAGCGGTGTCCGCTTTGATGCAACAACCGAGAGGGGAAAGGACACATATTATGGTTACATAGTGGACATATGGGAACTTGACTACGGACATGATTTTAAGGTCCCTTTGTTTAAGTGCAAATGGGTCAATCTGTCAGGAGGCGGGGTACAGGTAGACCCACAGTACGGAATGACAACAGTGGATCTGAAAAATCTTGGGTACACTGACGAACCGTTCGTCCTAGCCAATGATGTGGCACAGGTTATCTATGTGAAGGACATGTCCAGTAGACCGAGAAAGAGAAAAGATAAGGAAGCAAATACATCATACGATGAGCCAAAGCGCCACATAGTTCTTTCAGGAAAAAGGGACATCGTGGGAGTGGAGGACAAGACAGACATGTCTGAAGATTATGAAAAGTTTCATGAAATTCCTCCCTTTAAAGTCAAGGCTGACCCCAGCATCCTGATAAACGATGAAGATTATCCATGGTTACGGCGCAATAAGCAAATGACACAAGCGAAGAAAAAGTGAAGACTTTCTCCCGCAACTATTATGATGATACCATGCCAACTTTGTAACTGACGAGTATGATACCATTGTTCGTTTTGTACATGCACATGCTATGTGTGGGTCAATTTATGATACCATGCCAACTTTCAACTTTTTCAGAGTTCATTTGAAATGCTTTAATGTCTTATGGTTCGGCCCTCGTAATAATTAAAAATAGCAACAATAAGTATTTTGTTGTAAGTAGAAACAAAATAAAATAAATAAAGCAAGAAAGAAAACAAAAAAAAGTGTTTTCAAATTTGAAAAGTAATGGCACTAACAGAAAGTTTATAATTTTCCTAAAACTAAAAGCAAAAAGAATTAAAAAATAAAGCAAAAAACAAAAGAAAATAAATAATGCAGAAAACAAAACAAAAAAACAACAATAAGTATTTTGTTGTAAGTAGAAACAAAATAAAATAAATAAAGCAAGAAAGAAAACAAAAAAAAGTGTTTTCAAATTTGAAAAGTAATGGCACTAACAGAAAGTTTATAATTTTCCTAAAACTAAAAGCAAAAAGAATTAAAAATAAAGCAAAAAACAAAAGAAAATAAATAATGCAGAAAACAAAACAAAAAATGGAAAAAAAATAAAAATAGCAACAATAAGTAAAGAAAACAAAAAACAAAAAAAGTGCCACCTACTGGGCCCCCACGGCCTGAATACGACTTGAATCCCTAATTTGGGCCAGGATTCAGGCCCGCAGAAGGCCCAGAAGGCCCATCGGGCAAAGCAGTAGCAAGTAGGCCCATAAGCCTGCAGTAGAGAGGAGTTCAAGAGGGGAGCGGCAGTGGGGCTTATAAACCACTGCGCTCCCCTCTCAACTAGCGAGGTGGGACTAAACTTTGGCCCCGATGCGGGCAGCACAGGGGCCTTTGGTCCCGGTTGGTGGCACCAACCGGGACTAAAGGGGGGGGGCTTAGTCCCGGTTGGTGCCACCAACCGGGACCAAAGGCCGCAGCTTCCCGCCCTTTGGGCTGCCGAAAAAGAGGCCTTTGGTCCCGGTTGGTGGCACCAACCGGGACTAAAGGGGGCATTAGTCCCGGTTGGTGCCACCAACCGGGACCAATGCTCCTTGTATATAAGTAGCACTTCGCAGTTTTGCAGAGTCATCGCCACCAATTGCCCCCCCGACGACGCCGAACACATCGACGCCGCCAGGCTGCCCCGACGCCGCCCGCCGCCCCCGCCGTCGCCGTCGCCGTCGCCCGCGCCCGTCGTCGTCGCCGTCCTCCCCGAGCCCGCGCCCGCCGTCGTCGCCGCCAGGCTCCGTCGTCGCCGCTGCCCCGCCCCCGCGCCCCGAGCCCCTGCCCCGTCGCCGTCGCCCGCCCCCGCGCGCCGCCACCGCTGTGAGCCGCCGCGCCGCACCGGCTCTATTTTTTTTCATTTTTATTAGTTTTATTTTTTGTTCAATGTATATATATATATGTGTATGTATGTGGCTAAATATATATATATGCGCTCTGTTTTTTTTTCATTTTTATTAGTTTAGTTTTTTTGTTTATATATATATATATAATGTATATGTGTATGTATGTGGCTATGTGTATGTAATGTTTAAAAATTGTTCAGATTATGTTTTTGTTGATATATGTATTTATTGTTCATATGTGTATTAATGTTTTCATATATGCAAAAGATAGATTTTTAGAAAAGTTAGGTTTTTTTTTCTGTTCATAGATTTTTTTGTTGATATTAATTATTGTAGAATATGCAAATGTTTGTATATTCATATGAACAATGCATTAGGCAAAACCTTTATTTTTTTTCGAAATTTTCTATTTGAACATTTTTTTTAAAACAAGCAATACTAAAAGAGTGAGAGGAAAAAGGAAAATAAGAAGAGGAAGAAAGGAGAAAAAGAGGAGAGGAAAAAGAGGAGAAATAAATAAGAAGAGGAAAAAAGAAGAAAAAGAAGAGGAGAAGAAGAAAGGAATAGAGGAGAAAGAAGAAATTCTATTTTTTCTTCTTCTCCTCTAATCCTTTCTTCTTCTCCTTTTTTTTCTTCTTTTACTTCTTCTTCTTCTTCCTTCTTCCTTCTTCCTCTTTTCTTCCTTTTCCTTAATTATTTTCCTTTCTCGAGGGAGAAGAAGAAAAAGAAGAGGAGAAGAAGAAAGAAAGGAAAGGAGAAAGAAGAAACTTCAACACGAGGGGGTGGTACCGATACCCCCTCCCCGATAACATTATTTTCCCATGTATATGTATGTCGCGTCGTTGTCGATATAACCCCCTCTAGATACAACTGCAGCACCCCCCTCGGCCCTCTCGCTCGACCAAAACTCTCGAGGACACCCAAACCCTAGAGAGAAAACGATGTTGCAGGTCTCCTACGTACCCCCTCCCGCCGCGCCCCTACCCGACAAATTAACTCTCTCGAGGCCACCCAAATTTATCAAGTTAAAAGAGCGTTATCGTCGAGGCCACCCCAAACCCTTGAAGCTTTGTGTCGAGGCGACCCCAAACCCTAGAGAAGCAGCGTCGAGGCCACTAACATGATTCCTTATTGTGATTAGCTAGCTAGTTCTACGTTTGCCACTATGTACCATGTTTGAATAATAATTGACATGTTGTCAATATTTGCAGAAACTATGGAGCACTCCCGAGACGAAGAAACAGAAGCGATGTTGGGGGAAATAATCGCAAATGGAAGTGATGATGTTGCGTCATTTCTCATCGACACCGTTGGTCAGCTGGATGAAGAAGAGGGCTATGATTATGATGGCTTCGACCCATTAATGCCGGTACAAGAGGAGCACTATGTTCATGATGGCTCCGGTGACACAATGGAGGTACAAGACGAAGGAGACCGTGCTGACTGCTCCGGTCACCGAACCAAGTCCGGCCAGGTATATATATATTAGTTAAGCCCGTGCTGACAAGTTAATTGATGCATCCATTGTTTTGGTATATGTACACATATTAATTACTGTCGTCTTTCTTCCTTATAATTTCTAGCCCTCCGGATCGAGCACAACTTCGGTAAGGAGACGAGGCCCGAAGAAAAAGTTGAGCTCGGATGAAAAGTTTGAGATCATAGAAATTGCGCCCGACGGCGAACCGATTGAACCCATCCGGACAAAGAAGGCATTTTCTGCTCAGTGTGGGGTTCTTGTTAGGGACAGGATCCCGATCAGCATCCAGCAATGGTATAAGCCTGCTAAGGATGAAGACGCTGAGGTGTCTTATGTCAATGATATGCAGAAAGAAGATCTTTGGAATGAGCTGAAGGCAAATTTCACCCTACTGCCAGAGGAGGATCCGGAGAAGCCAGTTAAAGAGCAATTAATCAAGTCTTGTGCTCTTAAGAAGATGGCAGGCCTAATGAGGAGGTGGAGGAAAGAGCTGAACCAGTTTGTCAAGAAAAAAGAGACACCAGAATTCATCGGCAAATATGAGAAGATCAAAGATCACTGGCCCACATTTGTGGCCCACAAGACATCGGAAAAGAGTAAGAAGATGTCGGAGACAAACAAGAAAAATGCTGCGAAGAAGAAGCTTCACCATCGCACGGGGTCAGGTGGCTACCTCAAAGCCCGGCCTAAGTGGTCCAAGGCTGAGCATGATCTGCTTGAAAAAGGGATCGAACCAGAGACAATGCGCTGGCCAGACCGTTGCCGGACTTGGTTCTTCGGGGCTGGCGGAACCTTGGACCCTGTAACAGGGCAGTGTCAGTGGACGGACGAGCAACTGCAAACACCAGTCAAGAACCTTCGACACTATATCGATGCAGCGCAGCGAGGGACGTTCCTTCCAAACAGGGAGAAGGACGAGCTCACAATGGCCCTTGGGAATCCCGAGCACCCTGGACGGACACGAGGCACGCCAGGCTCCCTTCCGTGGAAGGTTGGTTTTCCGGACGCAGGGGGTTACAAAACCCACGAGAGGAGGAAGAAACTGGAGCAGGACCAAATGCAGGCGCTGCTTGGAAGGGTAATGGGGCTAGAGGATCGAGAAGAGGAACGAGAAGCAGCAGATCGCAACAAACGACATGCCGAAGCTTCCCCCGAAGCTACCCCGCCATCTCAGCGGAGAAGCAGCGTTGCTTCCACCGAGCTGCTTCAGCCGGAGCATGTCTTGACGGCTCCTGCCAGCTATCCCGTGGATGGTATCACGGAGTCTCAAAATTGCCACATTATGGCGCGATGCATGAATTTGAAGGTCAAGGCGGCTGTTGGCCAAGTTTATCCTAGTGGACCCGGCACAACTTATCACTGCCAGCCGATTCCAGAAGGATTTGCTAAGGTGATGGTGGATGAAATAACGGAGGGATTTGAGGACCTCGCGCTTGAGCACCCTACCGGTGAAGGGGAGACTAGGCTGGGTTCTGCTCTGAAGACTCCATGCCTATGGCGGAAGGAGCTCATCGACCTTCTGAACTGGACGCCTCCGCCTCCTCCTCCTCCTCCGGCGAGTCAGGGCACTCCGCCTCCTCCACCGCCTCCTCCTCCGGCGAGTGACGATCAGGGCACGCGTGGCGGCACTCCGCCTCCTCCACCGCCTCCTCCTCCGGCGAGTGACGATCAGGGCACGCGTGGCGGCACTCCGCCTCCTTCTCCGGCGCGTGGCGGCACTCCGCCTCCTCCTTCTCCGCCTCGCCAGCAAGGGCGGAAGAGACCCGCCGCCGCCCCGGCTGCTCCGACGCGTCGTAGTCCTTCTCCTCCGCCTCGTAAGCAAGCACGAAAGAAGACAGACGCCGCAGCCGCTCCGTCTGCTCCGGCGTCTAGCAGCACAAGAAGAGAGAGGCAATACAGATACGGTCCACCTCTAAAGCCTGTAGAGAAGTTACCGTACGAGAGGACCAAGGAGGAAAACAATACGATCGTGCAGGCCCAAGTGAAGGAGTTCTTTGAAGGGGTGAAAGCAAAGATACATCCACCTCCGGAGGAGAAGGTAGATCCGGTGAAAGCAAAGCGCACTCTCGATGCCCTGAGGAAACCACCAAAGTCTCCGCCGAGAACCAACTATGAGCGCATTACTGAACAGACATATCTCCAAGCCAAGCGGTCGGGAACTACTGTCAGTGATAAAAGGTCAAAAGAACAACGAGCAAAGGGGAAAAAATTGCCCAGCTCGGCGAACAAGCACAGCAATCGTGCCCCCCGCTCAATGTGTCTAATCCTCCGGGGACGGTGGCCGGTTATGGCAATCTTGAAGATTACCTGCCTGACGATGTACTTCCTGATTTCATGGAGGTGGACTTATTCAGATACGAGTACGGGAAGCCTCTCGTCAAAGATGAAAAGTCTCTGACAACAATGATGCGAAGATTCCATAGTTGGTACATGAAAACCTGCAGAGAGTCTGAGGGGACGAACACTTTGTATCTGAAAATTAAAGAGGAGCACGACCTCGTTTCAAATGATGTGTTGTCTATTCCATTTGAGGAGTTCTTCGAGTTCTTCAATCAAAAGGCCCTCGATAAATTAATGGTCTTTTGCTACTGCCTGTAAGTACTATTTCTGTCATTAGTCTGTATATATAGCCCGGCTCTTTCATTGCATGTATTTATAATTAATTATCCTCAATATATTATGCAGATTGAAGATCGTCGAGTGCAAAAAAATGAAATCTATGATATTGGGTTCATTAACACAAATATCATAGATGTATTTCTGGTTAAAAAGCGCGTCGAAGAGGCCGAGGACAACTTGCTACAATCATTGATAAAAAATCAAAACAAAGATACCATACTCTTTCCTTACAACGGCCCGTGAGTGTTACTGTCGTGTGCATATTCGGTTTTCCTTATTACTCGTGTAATTGATGAGTTATGCATGCGTGCAGGTACCACTATATTCTTCTGGAGATTAAGCTTGAGCGAGGACTAGTAACCGTCTTAGACTCCAGACGGAAAGATCCCAGCACCTATGCGGACATGACTGAAATGCTCAGCAAGTAAGTTCAATCGATCATTATCGCACCATATCGGCAACTTTTTGTTCATTTCCTGATATCTCAAGTAATAATAATTATTTTCTTTGTCTTGCAGGGTTTGGAAACAGTTCACCGCACAAGCTCCGGGACTGCCGAAGGAGCTGCGATATGTATACCCGAAAGTAAGTACTACTGGCGCGCATCTCCCGTTGATTCTATAGCTATACTTTCATCAATGCCATTTATATAATGCTTCATTATCAGTTTGATTGACCTCTATTTCTCGTAAAGTGCTTGTGGCAGGAGGAAGGGAATGATTTCTGTGGATACTACGTGTGCGAGTTCATCCACAACGCGACTTTGAAAAACAAGCGGGGCTACTCTAGAAGACAATATGAAGTGCGTAAGCAATATATTCACAATTTCATTTTATTACACCATCATTTCTGTTGAGTTTCATTCATATATATGTATTAATTAACCCCCTTCTTCAAATTAATTAGACGTGGCAGATGCGGGATGAACTCCTAGAACCAGATCGCATGAAAGCAATTCAAGAGGAATTGGCGGGATTCTTTCTTGAACACGTCATCAGTAAAGCCGGAGAATACCATGTGGAACTTCAATTCAAATGCTAGTGGTTTGTAATTAAGAGATCTTATATAGATTGTACATGTATGTAGCCAGTAAAACTTGTTGTTCGACCAATCTCTCGGAGAAGGAGAGGTCGATCGATCACTTCTCTCGGTATGCATGACGAACTTCTGTACTGAATGGTTCTCTCGATCACTTATGTATATATACTACGTAACGTCGACCAAGCACGGACATAAGAGAGGACACTTCTCTCTATTAATTAGCTAGCTAACACAATATACAAAACACCTAAATTAACCCCCCAAAACCCCCCAACCCCCCTCCCTTCAAAAAAAAACAAAAACCCCAGCCACTGGAATGCAGACACGTGGATGCCTTTTGGTCCCAGTTGGAGCCACCAACTGGGACCAAAGGCCCCCTGACTAGGCTCGGCGCACAGGGCCACGAGGAGGCACATTGGTCCCGGTTCGTGTTTGAACTGGGACTAATGGGTTGAGGTATTAGTAACGACCCATTAGTCCCGGTTCCCGAACCGGGACTAAAGGCCCTTACGAACCGGGACTAATGGGTGGTTTTCTACTAGTGGGTGTTCAAGATCACCTTTTGATCATTGCTAGCTTCACGACCGTTCCTTTGTTTCTCTTCTCGCTCTCATTTGCGTATGTTAGCCACCATATCATTGCTTAGTCGCTGCTGCAACCTCACCACTTTACCCCTTCCTTTCCCTTTAAGCTTTGCTAGTCTTGATACCCATGGTAATGGGATTGCTGAGTCCTCGTGGCTCACAGATTACTACAACAACAGTTGCAGGTACAGGTTATGCGATGGTCATGACGCGAGAGCGATGTTTGCTTGTTTTGGAGTTCTTCTTCTGCTTCTTCTTCGATCAGGGGATAGGTTCTAGGCCGGCAGCCTGGGATAGCAGGGTGGATGTCGTTTGAGTTTCTGTTTGTGTTTCATCCGTAGTCGGATGTTGTTCTTGTATGTTGTATTGTTGTATTCGTGTGGCATTGTATGCCTCTTGTATGTATCCCCATCTATTATGTAATTGTTGATGTAATGATATCCACCTTGCAAAAGCGTTCCAATATGCGGGTCTATCCTTGGTGGGACCTTCGAGTTCCTTTTGGATAGGGTCGCATATTGGGCGTGAAAAGTTGGTATCAGAGCCTCGACCGACCCTAGGAGCCCCCTTGATTGATCGTGTAGCTTGGCCGTTGTTGAGTCTAGAAAAAAAACTTTTTCTGAGTCTAGTTATATCGGAGAGTAGGAATTCTTTTTACTCCTCAGCCCCTTCGTCGCTCTGGTGAGGAATCTTGACGTAGGTGTTTTGAACTACTCCTCTTCCCCTTCAAATTTTTCTTTAGGATCACGTGGTTAGTTTCGTGAGTTGTCCATCCTCTTTCATCCGGTGCATTTCTCATCCAGTTGACTCGAGCCTCTTCATCTTTGAGTTCAATCCTCAGTTGTTTTCTTTTCCCACCCGCCCTCCCTTCTTCTCGAATTCGGAGTCCGTAATCGAGTATCCATCCTACTCGTGCGAAGTCTTTGCCTTCTTTTCTCAATGATTTTTAACCGGTGTTTTCTCTTCAAGCTATTCATGGGTTCTCCCTTCCAGTTGCCTTTGTTTTCCCGCCCTCCCACCCTCTTTCGACCATCAATTTTATTCGTGTGGAGCCTCTTCAGTCTTCCCTCAATTATCTCAACCGGTGAATTATCGTTTTGTTCGTCATTCTTCATCTCTTTTTCTTTTCCGGTGCAATCAATTCAAGTTTTTCAGGTTAATCATATTCCTTTCCTCGAAGTGTTTTCCCTGCTTGTTCGCCTCGCGCCAGTTTATCCTTCCGGAGTGCTCAAGATATCTCATGAGATTCGTCTGTGTTCCAATTAATTCGAGGTGGTCACCTCATTCAAATATTTCAATTGTTCCGGTGCATCACCTATCTGTTCAACAATCCTTTTCAACGGTGTATTCTCTTCAGTGGGCCCTAACCCACAGGTTTTTTTTCCAGGATCTTACCTGACTCTTCTAATTATTCCGGAGCCATTCCTATTTATTTTCAAGTCTGACGTAAGTATGATTTCATCTGTCAGGTGCTTTTCCAAGATCGATTTCAAATCATTTCATTGTTGGGTCAACCTCTTCGCTTTTCATTCTCCCGGAGTATCTCAGTAAATTTTGGTGGTATTTTCCGTCGTCATTTGAAGACCGAAGTTTTCCTCTAAATCTTGCCCGTTCTCCCGAAGATTCGTGGTTCTAGCTTCTTGTTATCCTCTCGTTTTATTCCATTTGTCAGTTATTCTTTTCACCCATCCGGAGTATGTCAGGAGTTGTTTTTCCATTTCTTTTCACCAGAGGCCATCATTCCAGTTATCGTTCTCTATTTATCCCGGTGCTTCGTTCAAGTATTCTTTAATCAACTCATTATCTCTTCGTTCTTTTGCATCTAAATCCCCTCTAGCATAGTTGTTCCCTAATTTTTCACGGTGATTCATTCTCTTTCACCAGTCTTTTTCGAATTCTAACGGTGGTTCGTTCAAGATTCTTTTTCTTTGATTATCATATCAATCCATTCGTTCTTTCAATCCTACTGGTGGTTCATGAAGACCTTCTCAAGTTTGTGATATGTCACTTCTCAATCATTTTTCAAGAAGGATAAGTAGTATGCGAAATCCATTGCTAGTCATCAATTCATTTTGATGAAGGATAAACATACAATAAATCTTATTCTTATTTCATCCAAGTGATTAATCCCTTCCTTCAGAGTTTGTTCTTGATGGATAAATTCTAGTTTCAAGTGTTTTCATCTTTTCTTTTCTGGAGTTCAATTTCCTCGGCCATCTCGTCGGGAACCCCATCTAAATCATCGCAAGGCTCATCTTATTCTTTCATCCTTCATTCTATCTCATCATCCTTTTGTTAACAGAGTTCTTCATGGTGGTTTTTCATGATTTAATTCATTCTTCAAGAGTTCATCAAGTATCATTCCATCTTCTTAAGTTCGTGTTCTATCCTTCCATTTTCAGCCGGAGTGCTGCCTAAATCCTTCCAATCTTATTCGTTTCTTTTCTCATTCTAGCCACTCCGGTTAGAACGAGTCGTTTCATAGTCTATCTGATTCTGTGAGCTTTCGATTCTCGTCAGTCTCGCCGTTCCTCTCTTCTTCTCGAGTGCTCTCGATTCTTTGTTTCTTCTCTTGAGTTCTTGTTTCACCTCATCCCTTTTCCCTTCCATCTCGGTCCTAAGATCTCGGGACAAGATCTCTTGTTAGTGGAGGAGTGTTGTAACGCCCCGGATTCGATGCGCCAGGTGTCCGCCAGTTATTCGCCGTCGTTGCCATGTCATTTGCTTGCGTGTTGCTTTTTGCCATGTCGTCATCTGCATTTTATCATGTCATCATGTGCATTTCATTTTGCATACGTGTTCATCTCATGCATCCGAGCCTTTTCCCCGTTGTCCGTTTTGCAATCTGGCGCTTCTACGTCATCCGGCGTTCCTTTTTTTGCCTCTTCTCTTGTACGGGTATTAAACTTTCTCGGAATGACCCGAGGCTTGTCAAGTGGCCTTGGTATAGCACCGGTAGACCGCCTGTCAAGTTTCGTGCCATTTGGAGGTCGTTTGGTACTCCAATGGTTAACCGGGTAACCGTAAAGGCCTCTTTTGTGTGCAGCCCAACACCCCCTCCAAAGTGGCCCAAAACCCATCTAACTCCCCTCCATGCTCTCGGTCATTCGATCACGATCGTGTGGCCAAAAACCGCTCCTCATTTGGACTCTCCTAGCTCCCTCTATCTATAAATAGGTCCTCCCCTTCCAAATTCGCGGTCTAACCCTAGCTTCTTCCTCCTCCCGCCGACGGACACGTCCACCCGCCGCCCGGACATGTCCATCCGCCGCCGCCAGCCAACCACATCGCGCCACCTGTCCTCCGCCGCCATCCCCGCGCCGCCGGCCCGCGGAGCCCATCGGGGGCCCGCGCGGGCCCAGATCCCGCCGCCGCCTGGCCCGTCCCCGCCGCCGCGGCCCGCGCCCCGCGTCGGCGCCCTCCGCCGCCAAGCCCGCCTCCGGCCGGCGAGCCGCCGGAGCTTGCCGGCTCTGCCCCGCCGCCGGTCGCCCCGATGCGGCGCCGGCCGGCCCCGCGTCGCCCGCGCCCCGCCGCCCGTCCATCTCCGCGCCGCCCGCGCCGCTCGGCCGGCCGCGCCTCGCCCGCGCCGGCGACCTCGCCCTTAGCCGCCTTCGCCGCCCCGGCGACGCGCCGCGCCTCCAGCACCGCCCCGGCCTCCGCCGGTGCTGGATCCGGCGAGGGGCCGGCTGGATCCGTCCGCCCTGACCTCCCCCGAGCTCCTCTCCGGCCTCCTCCTGCACCTCCTCCGGCGAGCAAACTCCGGCGAGCCTCGATCCACGTGCCCGGATCTGGATCTGAGATCCCACAAGGTTGACCCCGAATCCACCAAGTCCCGAAATATTTGCATAATCATGCCATGTTCATCGCATCATAACTCCATGCATACTACTCCGTTTCGTGCATGTAATATGTCAAATTGTTCGTCTGAACGAGTACATCATTTCATTCCATTGCTCCATTTTCATTTGAGCTCATCTTGATACCCGAAATGCTGTTGTTAGAGTGCTAAGTGATGTTAATCTGCTGAAACTGTTATAACTTGCTCATTTGTCATTTTTGCCATGATTGATGTGTGCATCCTATGAGGTTGATGTCTACATATATTTTGATCTATGCCATGACATCTTTCCAGGGGTGTATGCCATGTATTTTTGTGATTTGTGTGCTGAGTGCATCGAGCTTGTTAAGGAGGGTACTTGCTGTTGCTGTTTTGCTAGACAGATTCTGTTATTTTGTGATGCCATGTAAACATGCTTCTACTAATCATTCTATGCATAATCTGGAGATGTTCTATAAACATGTTTTGATCTACATGTCATCCTCTATCCACCCATGCCCCTGGTTGCATTTATAGCCTGTTGTACCATGTTGTTATCTTGCTCCAAAGTTGCTTGATAATGTTGCTGTCAGCCTGTTAACATTAAGTTCACTTGTTCCCATGTGTTTTTCTAGTGTTCCATGCAACCTATGACCTTGCTCTTGACATTCTTAGCTTCATAAACATGCCTTCTTACTGTTGGTTTCCTTTCCATACCATGTATTGCTCTGTGGTGAGTGGTTCAAGCTCACCAACATACCTACTTATTGTTGTTCCTGCCATGTATGAATCTGTCATATAACTTGCCATGTTTACATGGGCGCCATCATATTTTCTGTGCCCTTTTGGCTCATGGTCAGTAAGGGAATTTTGATCTATGCAATTAGTAGATTCATGTCATGCCTTTGTTTGCCATGTTAAGTTCTTGTAACATGCTGTTTGCTAGCTCTAAACATTGCAACCTGATGTTATTTCCTGATAAGTCTGAAACTGTTATTATTTGCAATCTTTCCATGTATTTTTGAGCATGTTCTAGTGATTTATGGAGATAGCTCAGTGTTCATGTTTTGTAGTGCTTTACCTGTACTTCATGCCCATGTCTTTTGTTATTATGTTGGGGTGCTGTAGCATATTGTTTTGATGCTTGCAAGATGCCTAGTTGTTGTTATGGACAGATTGTTGCTATGACTTGTATAGTGTGTGTGTGTTGAACCGTTGCTCCGTTTTGAGTGTGCTCTATATAAAACTTGCTTGTTTTTGCATGTAGCTTCATATTATCATGTTGCATCCTTGTTTTGGTGTGTTTGCTTGATGTTTGTATGCATTTTGCATCAATGCCATGATTAACTTGTTTTGCTCATATCTTCTAGGCCGTAGCTCCGAATCTAACGAACTTTATATGTAACTTGACTAGAATCTCGTGTAGATCATCTTGGTGCATCTTAACTTGCTGTTTAACAACTTGAACATAAGGTTTATTCAGTTCTGGACCAATTTCGAAATATGCATATGAGGACTTACCGGAATTGTTATATGTTGTTCCCAGCCTCATTTAAACTTGCCTTGATTTGTTGTTCTTGTTTGCATCATCTCTTGCCATGAGTAGCTTCATGTAGCTTGGTCATGCATCATGCTTGTTGTGCATCATACCTTGTTCATGTGTGGTGTGTTTACCATGTTGTGTGCTTCTTTTCGATAGTTCATGTTTCGTTGCGATCGTGAGGATTCGTTCGTCTACGCTTGGTTCATCTTCGTGGCTTCATCCGTTCGTCTTCTTCATGGATTCGTTCTTCTTCCTAGCGGGATTTCAGGAAAGATGACCGCTACCCTGGATCTCACTACTATCATTTATATGCTAGTTGTTTCGTTCTATCGCTATGCTGCGCTACCTATCACCTATTTATCAAGCCATCCCAAATTGCCATGAACCTCTAACCTTTGACACCTTTCCTATGCAAACCGTTGCTTGGCTATGTTACCGCTTTGCTTAGCCCCTCTTATAGCGTTGCTAGTTGCAGGTGAAGTTGAAGATTGCTCCATGATGGACAGGGTTATGTTGGGATATAACAATATCTCTTATATTATTAATGCATCTATATACTTGGTAAGGGTGGAAGGCTCGGCCTTACGCCTGGTGTTTTGTTCCACTCTTGCCGCCCTAGTTTCCATCATACCGGTGTTATGTTCCCGGATTTTGCGTTCCTAACGCGGTCGGGTGATTTATGGGACCCCCCTGACAGTTCGCTTTGAATAAAACTTGTCCAGCAAGGCCCAACCTTGGTTTTACCATTTGCCTCACCACCACCTATACCCTCCCCTTGGGTCGGCCAACCCAAGGGTCATCTTTATTTTAGCCCCCCCGGGCCAGTGCTTGTCTAAGTGTTGGTCCGAAATGAGCAACCTGCGGGGCCACCTCGGGGCAACTCGAGGGCTGGTTTTACTCGTAGCTTGACTTATCCGGTGTTGCCCTGAGAACGAGATATGTGCAGCTCCTATCGGGATTGTCGGCGCATCGGGCGGCTTTGCTGGTCTTGTTTTACCATTATCGAAATGTCTTGTAAACCGGGATTCCGAGACTGATCGGGTCTTCCTGGGAGAAGGTCTATTCCTTCGTTGATCGCGAGAGCTTGTCATGGGCTAAGTTGGGACACCCCTGCAGGGTATAAACTTTCGAGAGCCGTGCCCACGGTTATATGGCAGATGGGAATTTGTTAATGTCCGGTTGTAGATAACTTGACACCAGATCCGAATTAAAACGCATCAACCGTGTGTGTAGCCGTGATGGTCTCTTCTCGGCGGAGTCCGGGAAGTGAACACGGTTTCTGTGTTATGTTTGACGTAAGTAGGTGTTCAGGATCACCTCTTGATCATTGCTAGCTTCACGACCGTTCCTTTGTTTCTCTTCTCGCTCTCATTTGCGTATGTTAGCCACCATATCATTGCTTAGTCGCTGCTGCAACCTCACCACTTTACCCCTTCCTTTCCCTTTAAGCTTTGCTAGTCTTGATACCCATGGTAATGGGATTGCTGAGTCCTCGTGGCTCACAGATTACTACAACAACAGTTGCAGGTACAGGTTATGCGATGGTCATGACGCGAGAGCGATGTTTGCTTGTTTTGGAGTTCTTCTTCTGCTTCTTCTTCGATCAGGGGATAGGTTCCAGGTCGGCAGCCTGGGATAGCAGGGTGGATGTCGTTTGAGTTTCTGTTTGTGTTTCATCCGTAGTCGGATGTTGTTCTTGTATGTTGTATTGTTGTATTCGTGTGGCATTGTATGCCTCTTGTATGTATCCCCATCTATTATGTAATTGTTGATGTAATGATATCCACCTTTCAAAAGCGTTCCAATATGCGGGTCTATCCTTGGTGGGACCTTCGAGTTCCTTTTGGATAGGGTCGCATATTGGGCGTGACAGAATCAATGTTTCAGAACTACACATCACTACTTTCGACTCGACTCATCGGACAGGAGCGTGGATGAAGCCGGGGTCTGTCGCGATGGTCATGAAATCGCGATCGTTGTCACCCTGCATTTGTAGCATTCCATCTATCTCATTGTTGGACGGTAGAAGGGGTCGACTATCACGATGTCCGGGGTCTTGTCTCTAATGATCCGCATCTCCATACTTAGCGAAAACAGCCGAACGAAGGTGTAGTGTAGCGGATGAAGGTTAAACATAGCAAAGATGTCATCAAACTGCAGGACGATCGTACCCCCGATGTCGCCATCCACAAAGACCTTGCCCTTTGGCACCTTGGCCACGAAAACCGGGTATGCCACATCCTTCTCTCTGAGACGCCGCTTCTCCAAAGAAAGAACACTGTCGTGCAGACTCCACATAGCACCGGTTGCAGCATTCAGCATATTTGGCGGTAGCATCGCCCTACCCGCCACATGCACCCTCCTCGAGATATCCTTAGGTGAAGGTGGCCCGTCCTGAGCACGGATCGTACTCGGTGCCGGCTAGCTCGCACCGGCGCCCTTGTTAGTCTTTTGTTTCCGTCCCTTCTTCTTGATCTCCTGTAATGGGACCGAGTTCTGCTCACAGACCGCCTTCTTGAGCGTGTTGGGGCTGATAATATTTCGCACCTCAGCTATCTGAGGCTCGGTGAAGGCGGGAGCTGCAGGCGTCTCCTGAGAACTGAACGCCAGACGACGCCTATTGCAATTGGATTTCTCCGACGTACCAGCTAGATTGCGGTTGTCTTGGTTGGGTTCTTGAGAAAGAGGCCCACAGAACTCATCAGCGTACCCATGTTCGGCAAAGTACTTATCGACTTTGGTAAATGTACCATCGTCGTTGTAGTCGTCGTCCGGATCCTGTGCCATAGGGCTGTCCGGATCCTGTGCCATAGGGATGTCTGGCAGGTCCGGTAGCGTTGCGGCGTTCTTGCCATGGCTTGGCGCCGGCACGACTGGCGGTCTTGTCTGTGGGGTGGTGTCCCACGCCCCCAAACGAATCTGGCTCTTCGGCCAAAGCAGCGGCCAGTTTACGCAGGCGCTGAGGGTCATCTCATCTTCTTCGTCGGCCCCAGCGGGTCGAACCGGAGGTAACAGCTCGTCGCAGCCTGGCAGCACCCGAACCACTTCAACCCTATACATTGTGGGTGGCATCGGATTACCATGGAACATGCGGTTTGTCACAGCCCCAGTTCAGGCCTTGCTTGTCTTTGCATTAGTATGCATGCATCATGTTTAAATTTTATGAAACTTGAAATGGGGATTGCCTAAACCCTAGCACCAAATGAATTCAACTAGGTTCAACTAAAATATTTTCAGAGAGTCCAAATGGCTTTTAAAAATGTTCATCATTTCTGGAAAAATGCTATAAACCATAACCAGAGGTGTTGCACATTTTTCATGACATATTTGGTCACTGGATTAATTCATAAAGTATTTGCATTTGGGCATTTAATGCTAATAAATAGTTTAAATGCTCAAATAATCATAAACTAAAATGGTTGCTGTTTGTTATATTCCAAACAGTGGCATTGAGCAGTTTTATGATTTTTGGATCTGTTTTAGTATTTTTAGTAAAGCCACAAAGATTACGGAAAATTAAAAAACAGAAATAAAAGAGAGAGAGAGAGAGAGAGAGAGAGAGAGAGACTCACCTGGACCTACCTGGCAGCCCACCTAGCTGGCCCAGCTGGTGGCCTAGCCCACCAAGGCCCATGCCAGTCATCCTCTACCTCTGCCAGTAGGCAGAGGAGGGAGACAGCGCACGCGCGCGCCGTGGCGACACTCCACCTCCCTGCCTGCCTGCGTCCCACGCCACCGTGACGCCTGAACCGCCTCCCCGGCCTCCCCTCGACCCCTGGACACCGCACTTTCCCCTCTTCGCTCCTCTCTCTCCGTTCCCCACCACAGCCGAGCGCGCTCGCCGCCGCCGACTGCCGCAGCCGCGGCCACCGCCTTCCCCACGCCTCTCCGACGTGTTCCCGTGCTCCGCCCTGACCTCTTGTTCCTCCTCACCGAGCCGTGCGACGCCGGAAGCCTTAGAACGCTGCCAACGCCGTCTTCTTCAACCTCGGTCCGCCGAGATCGCCGGTGACCGCACGCCGTCACCAACCCTTCCCCGAGCCCACCGAGCGTCTCTACGTGACCGCTGTGAGCCACTGACCTCCCCCATCCTCTTCTTTTCTTTCCCCGTGCATCATAGCGACTGCACCGCACTCACCCGCACACGCCGCCGCCCGCGCTCGTCGCCGGTGGTGCTCCGGTGACCATATGGTCCCGGGCTTGAGCCCATTGCACTCCCCGCATCGCGTAGGAGCCGTAGGTGCTAGCCCCGCCCCGCCTAGGCCACTGCAGCAACGAGCCCGAGCTCGACCGAGCTTCGGCCGCTGCCGAGCTCATCGCCGGCGCTTCTCCGGCCACTCCCCGGCCGCGCCACCACCACGGTTGGATGCGGACGAGCGTCCGCATCCCGTAGCTGTGCTTCGCGCGCCAAACGGCGCCCTGTAGGCGAATCTCGCGCCGCTCCGCCGCGTCTGGACTCGCCGGCGGCTAGACGCCGGCAAGTTTGACCACTGATCGTTGACTCGATGGGCCCAGGTTGAACCCCTGAGTCACTGACGTGTGGGTCCCAGGCCACTAACTAAACCAGGATTAGCAATAGTTTAATGCTAACTAAATTTAGTTATTTAACTAACCACTGATCAGTGGGTCCCACTAGTCAGGGTTGACCTGGACCACGCCCGTTGACCGCTGACATCACAGTGACGTCATGCTGATGCAGTAACTCATTTTCCGGATTTATTCTTATATAGAAAATTCCAGAAAATGCATAAAACTTCTAAAATTCATCGAAATTCAACCGTAACTCCAAATTAAATAATTTATATATGAAAAATGATCAGAAAAATCCAATTTATCCATCTGTACCATTTTCATGCATGTTAGAACAACTTATAGCTGCTGTTTAGCACAAGTCATATAAATGGCATTTAAACCTTCACATATGGAGTTTGATTTTGAATCTTGGATTCAAACCAACTCCATTTAACTTGCTGCTAGTTGCATTAGTTCAAACCACATCATATTGCCATATCATGATCATGCATCATATTGTGCATTGCATTGATTGTGTTCTTCTTTGTTTGTCGGTGTTTGTTCCCTCTCGATAGACGTGGTTCCGACGACGAGTTCAATGACATCGATGAAGAACTATATTATCTTCAGAAGTGCCAGGCAAGCAAAACCCCCTTGTTCATTCCGATACAATCCTACTCTCTCGCTCCTGCTCTCTTTTACTGCATTAGGACAACAACGATTCATCTGTTACTTGCTGCGGTAGCTGAACCCCTTTATCCTTTGCATGACCTGTCATTCCACAGTAAATAGATGAAACCCACTAGCATGAGTAGGAGTTGTTTGAGCCCTGTTGTGCCTACTCATTCATGCTTGTTTGTCATGCCTGCTACTGCTTAGAGTTGAGTCGGGTCTGATTCATCGAGGATGAATCAGAGGTGTGTGAACATGTCCTACTGTGTGTGAGCTAAGTGTGTGAACACGATTTGGTAAAGGTAGCGGTGAGAGGCCATGTAGGAGCACATGGTGGGTTGTCTCATTGCAGCCGTCCTCAGCAACTGAGTTCTGTGTTTGTGATCCATGATACAGTTACTACCATGCATTGGGCCCGAAACCAATGGACCCTCTCGGCTTCTTATTCACCCTAGTCCTCTGTCCAGGAGTTGCAAGTAGTTTCTGGTGTTTGTAGTATGCTGGAGGCCGTGGGCAGCGCTGACCAAAGGGGTGGGCTGTGATGCGGTAGGCACGTGGCCGGGTATACCGGGCGCCCGTTTGGTGTCACGGAACCCTGTACACATCGTTTGGGGCTATGAGCGAAACTCCGGCCGGATCTCCTCGCGGATGGAACCCGAATAGGCGATAAACCTGGACTAGAGACTTGAGTGTTTAGGTAGGTCATGGCCGACACCCTCGTTGGGCTTTCGCTTGAAGGTTGCCGAGTACATGTCGTGTAAACGGCTGTAAGTGGTGGGAGCGTGTGTGAAGAAGTACACCCCTGCAGGGTTAACATCATTTATTCGAATAGCCGTGTCCGCGGAAAAGGACTTCTCGGTTGCCTGTACAGTTCATAGACAAGTGAAAGTGGATACTCTAAAATACGCAAGATAAGCGTGAGTGCTATGGATGGCGTTCTCGTAGGGAGACGGGAGCGGATCCATAGTGGTGTATTGATATGGTGAATATGTGGACTCGTGTGCGCCACCTCAAAAGAATTACTTGCAGTCGTAGTTCAGGATAGCCACCGAGTCAAAGCTGGCTTGCTGCAGTTAAACCCCACCATCCCCTTTGTTGATAATGATGCATATGTAGTTAGTTCTGATGTAAGTCTTGCTGGGTACATTTGTACTCACGTTTGCCTATTTTATGTTTTTTCAGAGAGACTTCAATCTCGCTAGTAGTTTCGCGTGGACTTCGACGTTTAGCTTGTTACCTCAGCTACGATCTTGTGCCCTCGGCAGGATCTGGTAGTTAGTCTGGCTTCTCAGCCTTTTTCATTTATAGATGTCTGTACTCAGATATGTTAGCTTCCGTTTGTGCTTGACTTGTATGCTCTGAATGTAGGGTCGTGAGACCCATGTTTGTAATATCTCGCTCCTTGGAGCCTAATGAATAAATACTTGAGTCGTAGAGTCATGTTGTGATGCCATGTTGTATTTGCACATATCGAACATATTGTGTGTATGTTATTGAAATGCTTGGTATGTGTGGGATCTGACAACCTAGTTGTTTATCCTTAGTAGCCTCTCTTACCGGGAAATGTCTCCTAGTGTTTCCACTGAGCCATGGTAGCTTGCTACTGCTCCGGAACACTTAGGCTGGACGGCATGTGTCCTTCTTCGTTCCTGTGTCTGTCCCCTCAGGGAAATGTCACGCGATGAATACCGGAGTCCTGTTAGCCCAGTGCTACAGCCTGGATTCACTCACTGTTGACCGACACGTTTGATGCTGGGTCACGGATGCCTGTCCCTGTAAGTTTGTGCCACTTTGGGTTTACAACTAGCCATGTCAGCCCGGGCTCCTTATCATATGGATGCTAGCGACACTGTCGTATACGTGTCACTACAAGAAATATGTCAACTTATGACCACCACTATTGGTGACTGAAAGGTCACAAATTTCCATTTATGACCTTTTTGTGACCAAAAACAGAAGGTCAAAACCTGTCCGTCATAAACTGACTATAGCGACCTTTAACAAAAGGTCATTGATCCATGACCTTCTGTTTTGGTCGCTAGCTCTCTCCCCAGGCCACGTAGGCATCCAGCGTGGCAAGCTGATGTGGCACAAGATTCAGCCCGGTCCAATTCGATGTTTTACATGGGCCAAGCCCAACAATTTGGCCTTTTTAATGTATTTTTCCTGTTGGTTTTTACTAGCTACATGGGCTTGGGCCATTGGTTCGGCCTTTTTTTGCTTTCTGAGGTGCAGCCTTTTCACATTCTATATATTTTTATTTTTGGGTTTTCCTTTTTTTGTTACATTCAATTTCAAATTATTGTAGTCAACTGGATGCACATTGTCAGATTCTTCTAGGCACTAGGTCCCAAACATCAGGTTTTAATTTTTCACAACTTGTAACTCAATGATATACCAATCAGAGAACACATTTTAAATATATTCAAATAAAAGCCAAATCACCGATGTACCAATCAAGTTTATTACATTCCACCAATCACAATATAACCATACAATATTACACCAATCACAGTATAGCACTCTACAGATAAAACGCTCAACAAGTACACACACGTCTCCAACACCTTAGCGCCTTCAACCTGCAAAACATCACATCCAACCACATATTAACGATCAAATCAATTCACCCCTTGACGACAATAAAAAAATGTGCTCATGTATGAACGAAAATAAAATAAACAATCTTTGAGGCCATAGCATGTGCTACAAAAATCTTAACAAATGCATAGATATCCACACGGAGCACATCCTACATGCACCAAGCATCAGGCATATGTTCAAGAAGATAAGTAATTTGAGATGGAAACAAGTACAGCTAACAATCTAACATGTGTAGTAGCACCAGCAAAAAGAGAAAGACATGGAAGAATTTACAAGAACAACACCCTGGGAGTCCAATTACATGTACATGAGCTACTGCTGCTAGTGTATATAGAACCAATCAAGCTGCTGGTGTAGGAGCAGAGCATGAGTCCAACAGAGCCACATAGGAGCAAACAACAGATTAAGCACTGCTCCTAACCATCTTAGCAAATCCAGAGCAACCCCATACCACCAGAGCATCACAGGAGCACATATATAAAGCAAGTACACATGGGCAGCTACTGACAGACCCTAGAACCGCATGAATTTATCACCAGAGAGCTCTAGTAGGAGTTGATGCTTGGTTACAGCATCTAGCAGCAACTAGCAGAGCCCCACATCCAACCCAAATCATGGCAAGGCCATGCAGGAGCTACATCAGAGAAGAAGGATGGGAGGACCTCACCAGAGGAAGGTTGTAATCGTAGCAGAGGCTCAGCCACACCACGGCTGTGGTGTGACCATCACCACATCGAGGAGAGGGTCTGGAAGCCGCCGAAGCACCACCGCGGCGACCAGGGCAAGCGTCGGGCACAGTGGCGCCACCCCAGGGATATCACCGCATGGACATCACCGACCTCGCCCTGTTTCAAGAAATGTTCAGAACAACTTTGTCAGACTCGATCAATTCTGAAGAAACCACTTCGTCGTCAGACACATACATACATACATGATGCAAAAGAAGAAGAAATAGAGCAGGGACCTAGTCGATCATGAGATAGTGTTCATATCATTAGGAAGAAATAGGCCATTGTATAGCTCACATAAACATATCTGCTACTATGCACAACACGAGCACCCACTTGCACTTGGTATATTTCTGTATCTAGGACATCCAGCACTTACAACACTTGGGCTAGTCTAATGTATAGACTTATTTGCAATAGGAGCCAATGGAACTAAAACACAAGTAGCACATGAACAAATAGCAAAAGAAATAGAAGGACGACCTTGTGTGGTGGCCGGGGTGGACGAGGGTGTCCTCCTGGTCAGCTCAGGCATCCTCCTACACCAAATCAAACAGAAAAATGTTGAAGCATGTCGAATAACTAAACGTACATGTATATATATAATATGGAAGCAACAGAAGCACATATATATATCCTATTTCTTCCACAAAGTGTGTATATAGATAGGTCAGATTTTTGAATGCATTGTTGTTGTAAAAAACAAATATGTTGTTGAGGAATTTGACTAGATTTTAGATATGTTAAGCAGAGGCAAGAGTTTTCCCTCAATCAATCAACCTGCTGCAATAGTACTAACTATACTAGTCAGGGACGAATTTGACAAGAGAAAGCATAGTGGTATCAAACTGAAACACGATTCAGTCGCAAAACAACCACCAACCTTACTTAGTACATGAGCATCAATCACACACACATCATACAGGTGCAAATATGATATGAGCTTGGTTTAAGGGCCACAACAGAAACTAGACTACAACATAGCAGTGATAGAAAAAACCTCACAGTAAAGTCGAGAGGGATGAACCTTGTGTGGGGAGACAATTTCCTCCTCCTCATGCATGTCGACCAAAGAGGGATCCTGCTCCATCCAAACTGAACAAAGAAATAAAGATGGGTCACAGAAAGAGCTAGCAACTATTTTTACAGAACAAACTGCATCTGTAATGCAGCTATAATATTCAGATATAAGCAGCTTCACATGTAAACCTATATTTCAGTTCATAGCCTTTTGGGATAATTGTTGGTGGGTTTTGGTCAAGGAAACTTTCGACTTGGAGATGAAGTACCTGAACATAGTTTTTCTTCTCAACCGTCAAGCTGTGAAGCAGTCTAATTTTGAGAGCGCTGAAGGAGAGAGCATCCAAAACAGTCGCATCGTCGTTGGCTCGTATGAGCCTGAACTTTTCCTGGAAGAATGACAAATGTGACTGGCGTCAGCTGATATCACAAGAGACCTACACTTTATGATGTTCTAGATGGACAATTGCATAAAAAAATGCCTATACCACTATACCAGACTCGGAGACTGACCCTCACTCAAAGCCTTAAGTAGTCAACAATTGATTATATATCTGAAGAAATGAAATGAGGCTCGTGCTTCAGACAAAGACCAGGCACCAAAATTCATCTAGCACTAGTGTGACATCACAACAGTACTGGTTTTGCTCCTCTGTTTTAGACTGAATTTTCAGTTATCAGGCGCATCTGAATTCGTGGACACCTGCCTAACGGGCTGGGCTAGCATGGACACTAGTATGCGGTTACGGCTTTTCTAGTCACCTTGAGCAGACAAAGCATGCTCACCAGCGCAGCGTGTACCGAGGTAGGACATTGCAAGGTGGCAAGGAAACAGGAGTAGGGAGCTCGGCAAGGCGAGCAAAGGGAAGTAGTAGGACATGAACCAACCTGCGAGGGGTGGGGCGTGAGGGCGGTGCGGACGCGGGTCTGCTCTAGCGCGGTGCGGACGAAGCTCCACCAGCCGCTCCTTGAGGACGTCCCAGTCCACGACCCGGCCCCGGAGCGAGGCGGCGACCCAGAGCACGATGTAGCACCAGCGGCCGTCGGTGCTCATGTCGCTCTTGTGGACGTTGAGGCCGAAGAGGACGATTAGGCGGCAGAGGTCGCAGCCCAGGGCGGTCTTGTCCGCGCAGCTGACGGTGACCACCGTCGGGTCCCCCACTGCGTCCCCGTGCACGATCTGGACCACCTCATCGCTCGGGCTCGGACGCGCATCGGATCTCGCCGGACATGGGTCTTCGATTCCATCCTAAGGTCGCCAGGATCGGGCGCCGGAGGTGGCGGCGGCAAGGAAGGAGTGGAGCGCTAGGGGATTGGGGATCGGGGAAAGAAACCCTAGAGGCGACGGAGGAGGAAGAAAAGCTGGGAGCGGGAGGGAGGCTTGGGTGCAGCATGGGGGAAGGAGGGCGCCGCCGCCAGCGACGGGAAGAGAGATAGAGAAGCGACATAAGGAAGGGAGGAGAGGCGGCCGATCTGGATCAGGGAGAGAGAGGGGGGGGGGGAGGCGGCGGCGATCTGGATCGGGGAGGGAGAGAGGGAGGGTTGGTGGGAGAGGGACGAGAGGTGGGAGGTGAGCAAGAGACGCTGGATCGAGGGACTGAGGGAGAGTGTGGACGGCTCAGATCGACTACAGGGGATGATCCGTGGGCTGCTTCCTGATTGGTTCAAAACATGAGGTATTTATTTAAATTATCTCTTAGTGCTAAAAACAGGGGGTTTTGTGAAGCAACTAGCAAAATTATTTTTCAAATGGCATCACTAAAATTTTCACTTAGTTTAGACCACATTTATGGATGATCACCAATTTGTATGCATCTCCGATCCTTCTAGCTATTTTTGTTCATTTAAACAAATATCCGCCAATTCAATAGGAAGCGAGTCAAATTTAATCTGCAGTTGCCTCATAGTTTGTTATTTATTTTTCCCAAAAATCATTTTTAGGTACAAAATTATTTATTTAATCAGAGAAACATGAAAAGGTTTCCAAGATTCAACCACTAGCTAGGAACGGTCATTCCCGCCGTTTTGACCACATTTTGAAACGGGCATAAAAAATTCAAAATAAATCAAAAAATTGGGAAACCTTCGCATTGTGTCATTATATGTGGCCAAGTTCCCAGGAAAAATAACAAACTTGTAATACGGTAATTATTTAAAAAAAAATATTCTCAGAAATGAGCTATCATGCGTGAAGATTCATGGCTTTCAAGCCAAATGATCAATCTTATGGACATATTCATGGCATAGTTTGTTTAAATGATCTCATATTGTGCACAAGGGTGCATATTGGAATACCAAACAATGTTGCCTAAGGAAGTTTTCATTTTCTTTGCACGAAAAATCATTTTTCATTTTCCGAGTGCCTGAAAGGAGGTTTTTTGTGAAGGAACTACCAAATAATTGTTGCAAAATTGGACCAAATCATTTTTATAAAATACTAGGCCATATTTAATGCACAGTTGACAAAATGGTCTGGTGTAAATTTTTTTGATCCACCTCTGGTGAAAAAGACAAATTTCTGCCGATTTAGTTGGAAGCGGGTCAAATTTGAACTGCAGCTGCCTCATAGTTTGCTATTTATTTTTTCCAAAAATCATTTCTAGCTACATAAGTATCTATTTAATCATAGAAACACCAAAAAAATTCCAAGATTCAACCACTAGCTAGGAACGGTCAAGCCCACCGTTTTGACTACATTTTGAAACAGGCATAAAAAATTCAAAAAAATCAAAAAATTGGAAAACCTTCGCATTGTGTCATTATATGTGACCAAGTTTCCAGGAAAAATAATAAACTTGTAATACGGTAATTATTTTTAAAAAGTGTTCTCAGAAATGAGCTATCAAGTGTGAAGATTCATGGCTTTCAAGCCAAATGATCAATCTTATGGCCTCATTTATGGCATAGTTTGTTCAAATGATCTCATATTGTGCACAAGGGTGCATATTGGAATAGCAAACAATGTTGCCTAAGCAAGTTTTCATTTTCGTTGGACGAAAAAACCATTTTCCATTTTTTGAGTGCCCGAAAGGAGGTTTTTTTGTGAAGGAACTACCAAATAATTGTTGCAAAATTGGACCAAATCATTTTTATAAAATACTAGGCCATATTTAATGCAAAATTGACAAAATGGTCTGGTGTAAATTTTTTTGATCCACCTCTGGTGAAAAAGACAAATTTCTGCCGATTCAGCTGGAAGCGGGTCAAATTTGAACTGCAGCTGCCTCATAGTTTGCTATTTATTTTTTCCAAAAATCATTTCTAGTTACATAAGGACCTATTTAATCATAAATACATGGTTTGGTGGCGATACGTTGAGGTTTGGGCGGTGGCCGAGGGCCCCAACTCTAGAGCGCGTAAACTCGCATGCCCGCCGCGTGGTCACCGCGTGACCGTGGCGTTGCCATGTGTTCTGGGCGGCCTAGGCATGTTTAGTGGGTTGGGAACTCCCCAGGTTGGTGCTAGGAAGAAAATTACGACATAAGATTCTCACGAGGAGACCAATCGATGCTCAAACATGAATTAGCAGCCAAGTGTTTGATTAGCGGTACGGGAAATGTACATGGCTAATGGGCGTGAGTTTTGGCTGAGGATGATCAGTTACTAAGAAGACCGTTTTCACAAATTTTCAGCTCAAAAGGAGGAGCCTAGGTGGTACTTGCTTTGCAAACCAACACACTGGACATAAATACGAATGTTGAAGCTCGGCTCAAAATAATGAATGGATTGAGCTGGCATTTGGTGGAGGATGGTTATTTGGGCATAGGAAAGCACTTTAGAAAATGGATACTATTTGGACATGCCAAAGTGGTACTTCCTTCACAAACTGTTACTCTGAACAGAATAGGAAAATGAATATTTTTGAATTATTTTTGAACTAGGCAAGGAAGGTTTTTACATATTTGACAAAGATATGACCCAAAGAATTTATGAGATTTTTTTGGGAATTTTGGGAATGACAGAAATACAGGTTGCTTCACAACCTAGGGCAAAAACTGCCACATGGACATGACACATAGGCAAAACTGATGAGGTGGCGCCTAGTCATAGCAATAAGTACCAATGCATCCACGTTCACAACCTCATGAACATTTATATTGGTCGTAATCAGGTAGAAATAAGGTCATTGGCGCCTCTTGTCTGCTTTGTGACCATTTGGTGTAAGCAATTTCAGGGTTTGAGCCCTTCCAAGCGAAATGGCCGTGAATTTACGACCAATTCAGCTGGGGTCACTAAGAGAAGGTCATAAGTTGACATATTTCTTGTAGTGTGTGCCAAAAGGCGCAAACGGTCCCGGGCAAAGGTAAGGCGACACCCGTGGGAATACCGTGCGTGCGGTCGCAAAGTGATGTGAGGTGTTACATGCTAGATCGATGTGGCATTGAGTCGGGGTCCTGACACGGTTGCCCGGTTGAACGATTCTGCCCTTGGAGACATCGACCAGCTCGGCGCCCACGAAGTGCAGAAGAGTGCAAGGAACATCGGCGGTGCCCTGCGAAAACATGTACAGGGCGTCAGGGATGCCCAGTCAAAGGCAAGGAGATGAAGTCATCGGCCGAGAGGCTTAGTTACCGTGATGCCGTCAACCTCGGCTAATGTCGAGGCACCGCCAACGGCGGGCGTGCAACTGACGGAGGGGGCGCTTGTTGGCGAGGTGCCGGCCGGTGTACACCCGGGTGCATTAAGCTCCAATGCCCGTGCCGGCGCCGGAGAGACGAATACCGCCTCCGCCGGAGACACCAATGGCGCCGCCGGAGACACCAATGGCGCCGCCTGCGCGCTGTGCGAGTTGCTGGCCGTGAAGCTAGGAACCGGGGAGGCCCCTGTTGGCCGCCCGCAATCCACGTCGTCAGCCCATGAATCAACGTAGGCACCATGGCGTTGAGCTTTGTTCCCAGCTATTGTTCCACTTGCTCTTGGACAAGCTTCGGAATCCGTGCCACTTGTGCCTTGAGTGCTTCAACCTCGCGCGTCTGGCTTTCCGAGCTGGCCTTTTTCTCCGTCCGCACACCAGCGGTATAGTATGACCCCCATTTTGTGGACAAGCCTTTGCCGGCCACACGACCAGCTGACGTCGGCTTAGTGAGCTTATCCTTGCTTTTCATTATGTTCAACGCCCTATTTAAAGGGGTGTCGAAAGGGGAGCTCTGAGACGACCCCGCGCTACTGCTTTCAGTTTCCTGCGAAAGGAACGTGAACCATTTAGAAATATTGGGGATTAATTAGAGTGCAACCATATGGAGCTAATTACGCGGGGGTGTATTCCTTACCAGAACAAGCTCAAGCGCCCTGGTCTTCGGATCCGTGGTAAGCTCCTTTGTTATCGGGTCCTCCTTGTACTGGGCCCTGACATAGTTCCTGGTCTGCTTGTTACCGTTGTATTTCTCGAAGCGGGGCGGTAGGCCTTGCTCGGCACGCTCCACGTCCTCCTTGTCCCATATAGGCGCCGCCACTCTGTAACCGCCGGGACCGAGTTTGTGTTCCCTAAGTTCAACTCCCGCATTTCTTTCCCCCACTGACTTGATTCGGAGGTTGCGCTGCTCGAGCACTTGATCTTGAACTCCTCGTACTCATCTTCACTCATCAAAGGATATTTCACCTTGATCTTCTCATAACTATCAGCTTTATCAATCATTCTCTTCACCGTGCTTCTCCAAGTAGACAGGGCCGTGCTCATCTTCGTGAGGGCGGCACTGTTCACTTTATTCCCTGAGAGGCGTGTGTTTTCAAATTCGGCAGGGAACTTGTATCGTTCGTGCAGCTTCGTGAAGAGGAGGTTGCGCAAATTCCCGTGGTCCTTATTCCTAAGGTTATCGGTGTTGATCGAGACGGTGCTCCGGAGAATGCACCCGAGCTGAACCGAGTACCCCTTGACTATATGTTTGGGCTCCGTTGGATTCCCGTCGGAGTCCACTTGAGTGAATTCCTCCTTGACGGTGCGGAGCGCATTCGGACGCCGGTCCTTCCTTTGCTTCTTCGATTTGCTGCCATCTGTGTGTGCGCCGCCATCATCAGTGGTGGCATCCTCGGCGGCACCATCAGTAGTGTCATCCCCGACGCCACTAGGGGTTGTGTAATCAGGATCGGTGTCTTCCGCGGTGTCCTCATAGCGGTGAGGTTGTTCCTCCATCTCCTGGGACAGCTCCCAGAATTGCTTGTCGTCCGAACCACCGGCCTCATTGTTGTGGGCCATGTTTCTCTCTAAATAGGAAAAAAGTTTGGTCAAAAAGTTGGTTATTGTCAAGGAACAAGATCATGGTCTCATCATTTAGGGTTTGTCGACACCGAGGCACCCTAAAAGCCTAAGCTTTCATCATTTAGGGTTTGTCGACGCCGAGGCACCCTAAAAGCCTAAGCATACATCATTTAGGTTCTCATCGACACTGAGGCATCCGGGGCAGCCAAGTTAAGTTTTCATCATTTAGGGTTTATCGATGCCGAGGCACCCTAGGTTGGGCCTAATCACTTGGCACTAATCACTTGGCTCTATTGCCACTTATGTTGGGTTTATCATCTAGGGTTCATTGATGCTAAGGAGAATTCTAAGTTGGGCCTAATCACTTGGCTCTATTGCCACCTATGGTTTAATGCAGCAAGAATAAAGGGGCAATTGATCCTACTTAATTAAGTACTAAGATACCCTGGCCCATGCATTAGTCGCAAGTACCCCATATGTCCTAATTTTAGCAAAGTCATGCTAAAATTCACGGAAAATTTCAGCATGACCTTTGCTGAAAAATAGGACATATGGAGTACCCGAATTTGCCGGAACGGAAGTTAATCAACATTCCAGCAAACTCAAGGGCCGGAACGGAAGTTAATCAAGTTGACAAAATTCCCAAGTAGTACAGCAGCAGCATCACAAGTAGTACCAATGAACATATAGTCCAGCAAGTTGAAAAAGCTGAAGTTCTCAGCATGAAGAATCACACAACACAACACCTACATTATGATGATACATTTGGAGATTGCACATATAGTTTTCACATAAGCGTAATTGTTCTGGAGATTGCACATATAGTTTTGACAGCACAGCACCTATGACAGCACATACAGTTTTTCACATTTGTAGATTGCACATACAGTTTTCACATAGAGCAATGTTCTTTTCATTTCACCATCCATTTTTTTTGCAATTCAACTCACTTCCTTTTCTTATAGTTACTGCTCCCAAATGAAATGACACTTTGACATGGCTGCAATTTTCAGTGTCTACTTATCTGCAATTTTTCTGTGTCTGCTTAGGAGAAATAGGTTTCAAACTTCAGCTTGTTTTGTATAAGGAGACTAATAAACTATCTAAGGAGTTCTTCAAGTTCAAGTTACAGCCTGCATGACATTTTCCTACACAATGCTTGTTGTAAATAATTATTTAAAGTAAACACTTTTTTATCTCAGCTTACTTGCTACCCTGTCTATTTCTTCTATGCTATCCTTATACTCTGCTTAAGGATAGATGCTACTTGTCTTGACTATATACAGCAAATTGACCTGGTTCTGTTCTATGCTATTATGCTACTTGTCTTCTACGCTATCCTTATGCTCTGCAAATTGACCTGGTTGGAATTCATACAGCAACAGTAACAGTTAACTAAACTTCTTTTGCATGCATTTATCACTCCAGAAAACTTTCAGTAACAAGTGAGAAGCATCTGCATTTTCTTAGTGAACTTTTGAGTGCATTTATCACTTGTTGGAGTATGCTACAACTTCTGCAAATCACGAACTCCTTTAGTTTACATCTCAGTTTTAGCAAATACGAGGGGGAAGGAGGGGAAGGGGGGAGAGGTGAGGAATCACCTGTGGGATAACGGCAGGCTGCCGTAGGAGGACGCCGGTGTCGAGGAGGCAGCGGGCGGCGGCGCGTCGAGGAGGCGGCGCGTCGAGGAGGAGGAGGCGCGTCGAGGAGGTCGCGCGTCGAGGAGGAGGAGGCGCGTCGAGGAGGTGGCGCATCGAGGAGGCGGCGCGTCGAGGAGGAGGCGGTGGAGGCGGGGCAGCGGAGGGTTCGGCCGGCTGGGCGCGCCGCGGCGGCGGGCCGTCAGCGGTGGCGGCGGCTAGGAAGCCTAGCTGTCGCGCTCGGGAGGGAGGTTGACGCAGGCGGGGCCGCGTGGGTAGGGGGACGGCGAGGGCGTGAGCGCGGGCGGAGGGGGGACGGTGCTCGGCTCGGGGACGGCGAGGGAGGCGGCGAGGGAGGCGGCGCTCGGCTCGGGGACAGCGAAGGAGACGAGGGGGACGGCGAACACGGGGGGGGGGGGGCAGCGGGAGAGATTAGAGAGATTGGGGATTTAGTGTGGGGGGAAACTTTCTAATGGCGCACCAGCTCTCAGTGCGCCATAAGTACGACTATTCTAATGGCGCACCAGCTCTCGGTGCGCCATTATAATTTTGTTCTAATCTAGCCCACTAGCCCTATCTACCACCTAACCCTATCTACAACAGAACCCACCCACTAGCCCGACTGGTCAGCACGCATTTTGTGTTTAAATATGTTCAAACTTGTTTAAATCATAATAGTAATATTTTTTTATAAAAACAGTAATAATTTTTTAAAAAATATGTTCAAATTTGTTACTTGAAAATATCATCGACGGCGGCGGTGGAGCGGGGGAGGGTGCGGGGATCGAGATCGAGATGGAGGGGGAATCGAGATCGAGATGGAGGGGGATCGAGATCAAGTGTCCTCATGAATTCAAAAAGTGCCCATGAAATTTAAAAATATTCATGATATCAAAAAGTGCCCATGAAATACAATCGAGAAATGAAGACTACCATTTAAATACAATCGATCTTAGCTAGCTATCTGTTCACAATCTTCTTGCCCTTCTTTTTCGCAAATGGAGTTCTTCTGTGGAACGGACGTCCTTTAGGTAGGGTGGTCCTGCTTCTTCTTGTGGTGTGTGTTGCTACTTCATCGTCGTCGTCATGTTCGATCTTCGGGTCGCCGTACTTGTCGAAGTCTTGCTCATTGGCTACTCCATCCATTCCGATGATCTTCCTTTTGCCTCTCCTCACGACAACACGACTGGGCTTTGACGGGTCGGTAATGAAGAAGCATTGGTCCACTTGGGAAGCCAGTACCCATGGCTCATTTTTCGCGGTGACGTTTGCGCCCGCGGACTTGGATTTGGCTTCGGGTATAACCATGGTGGTGAAATATCGGTCTTCTTTTAGGATGCTCTTGGCCCATCTGACACGGAACATCGGCACCTTCTCTCCAGCATAGCTCAGCTCACAGATCTCCTCGATCCTTCCGTAGTATCTGTCCTTGTCCTTACCGGTGTAGGATTCCATCGTTACCCCGGAGTTCTGATAACCATCGCTCCTCATGTCCTTGTCCTCGTTGTAGAATGTGCAGCCGTTGATATCGTACGCCTCATAGGTCATCAGGTTGTGCTCGGCGCCCTGTGACAAGGCGAATATGAGTTGTTCTTCCGCGGAAGAATCTTCATGTAAAGGGTACGACAGAAGCTTCTGCTTGAACCAACGCGTGAAACATGAGTTGTGCTCTTTGAGTATATCTCCGTCCGTCCTCTGTTGGCCTCGGTCATTGTACGTCTTCTCAATAAAGGTTTTGTGCTCTACCACCCAAGGATCGACCACGTCTATGTGTTGTAGCGCGACTAGGTTTGCTCTTTCAAAATCGGCGAGTCGACCCTCAAAGTCGACATGCATTTCACGGCGACCCTCACGGTGACCCCATCCAGCGAGCCTGTCGAGGTGCCTGTTGACGGGCAGGCCAACGGGGATCTCGATGCCTAGATAATTCGTGCAGTAGGAGATGCACTCTTCGGTCAGAAAGCCCCTGGCTATACTTCCCTCTGGACGTGACATGTTGCGAACGTATCCTTTGATGACACCATTCATCCTTTCGAACGGCATCATGTTGTGCAGGAACGTCGGCCCGAGTTGGATGATATCCTCCACGATATGGACCAGCAGATGCACCATAACGTCGAAGAATGCGGGCGGGAAGTACATCTCAAGCTCGCATAGTATCACCACGATCTCTTCTTGTAGTCTTCTGAGTTGCCTCATGCCAATCGACTTTCGAGAGATGACGTCGAAAAAGTTGCATAGGCCAAATAGCGTTTCACGAACGTGCGCGTCCATGATCCCATGGATTGCAATTGGAAGTATCTGCGTCATCAGCACGTGACAGTCGTGAGACTTCATCCCACTGAACTTCTGCTTTGCTGGGTCTAGGTATCTGCTTATCTTCCCCGCGTAACCGTAAGGAAGTTTTACTCCTAGGAGGCAGGTGAAAAACAGACTCTCCCTTGCTTTCGGCCCATCTTTGGTCCTCTCTGTCATGTTGAGCAGGGTACCAAGCAGACTCTCGCACACGTTCTTCGTGACATGCATGACATCAAGGCTGTGAGGCACACGGTGGATCTTCCAGTACGGCAAGTCCCAGAAAACAGACCTCGTTTTCCATACCTTCAGCAGCGCCTCTGGCGCCTTTCGCTTCTTTCCCGGCTCTGGCGCCTTTTGCTTCTTTCCCGGCAGTGGGCAGTCTTTCCAATTTTTCAACAGCTCGTCTATTTCCTCGCCGCTCCTCATACACGGGCGTTTTCGGGGTTCGGTTTCACCATCGAACAGATCCTTGCGTTTCCTCCATGGGTCATCGTCGCGAAGCCACCTTCGATGTCCCATGAACATGGTTTTCGAAGACCCGGGATCTCTATCTAGCTGGCGATACGTTGTGTCATCCATGCACCTTACGCATCCAGAAAATCCATGGACTACCTACCCCGCGAGATATCCGTAACCGAGATAGTCATGCACCGTCGTGAGCAGTGCGGCTCTCATAGGGAAATATTCTCTCTCTGCGGCGTCCCACGTATTGGCTGGTGTTTTCCACAGCGTGTCTAGCTCCTCCTTCAGCAGCCCCAGATACAGATTGATGTCGTTCCTTGGTTGTTTCGGCCCTTCAATTAGCATACTCATGTGAATGTACTTCCTCTTCATGCACAAGCAGGGGGGAAGGTTGTACATCCACACAAACACAGGCCAGGTGCTATGTGCGCTTCTCTGGCTGCCAAACGGATTGACTCCATCAGTGCTCGCGCCCAGCACGATGTTCCTTGGATCCTTCCCAAATTCTGGGTCTTCGAAGTTCAACGCTTGCCACTGGCTCGCATCCTTAGGGTGACTCAGCATCTTGTCTTTTTTATTTATCTCTGGATCATTTCCGTCATCTTCCCGCTTCTTCTCCTCCCTATCCGCGTGCCAACGCAGAAGCTTTGCTACCTTAGGGTCCGCGAAATACCGCTGCAGATGAGGAGTGATCGGAAAGTACCACACCGATTTTCGAGGAGCTTTCTTCCTCTTCTTGTATTGAGTGACGCTGCACACCGTACATATGGTAGACTCCGCGTGCTCGGCCCGATAAATGATACAATTGTTCATGCACACATGGTATTTCACGTGCGGTAAATCCAGAGGGGACACGATTTTCTTCGCCTCCTCGAAACTGGTCGGGCACTTGTTCCCCTTGGGAAGACGTTCGTGCCAGAATGACATGTTCTCGTCGAAGCATGCGTCGGTCATTTTGTGTTTTACCTTCATCTCCAGAGCCATGAGCGTTACTTTCAGGCGGGTATCCTCGGGCCTGCATCCTTCATACAATGGAGTAACCGCGTCTATCTCCAGTTGATCCAGCTTGGCTTTCTCTCGGGCGGCAGCTCTTGCGTTATCCGTCTGCTTGAGAAGCAGCTCTTGAATATGAGGGTCCTCCACCCAGCCTCCATCATCGTCTGCTCCGGCATCTTCATCTTCATGATCATGCCCTTCATCTTGATCTTCCCCATCGTCATTTACGACATCTTCTACATGATGACTGTGTACAGCATCACCGTCGTGATCATGTCCTGGAGATTCTTCGTCTTCTCGCCCGCCCTCGCCGCGGTGGTACTTGCCTTGTTGCCCTTCCTCATTTCTTGCCCGGCCCCCATGGACGACTTCATAGTCATATTCATCACCTTGCCACCGATAGCCATCCATGAAACCACGCAAGAGCAGGTGGTCCCGCACCTGCCCGGAATCCGGGTCCGCAATAAGGCTCTTCAGCTTGCATCTTCTACATGGACATCTTATCTCCGTCTCGTTCTTTTGAAGCATCTCGGCCTTCGCGGAGCTCAAAAACCTATTCACGATGCCTTCAGTCATCGTGCGGACCATGGTCGCCTGCGGGGTAGAGCAAAACGATATTTTAGAACCAAGAAAAAATTTGGCATGACCTTCCCTAAAAATAGGACCAAAAAGAATGCATAGTGCCAAAATTCTTGCCGAAACGGAAATGAATCAAAACATTCCGGCAAAATATTGGCAACTATCGCATTTCAAATACCGGTACCTTCAAACACAATCATATATGCAACACCACAAACACATGCAACACCACAAACATACATAGATCTAGCTAGGCCACAAAAAGTGCATGTGCACGTTGTTGGAGCGAGCTAGGGAGAAAAAAAGTAGATCTACATCATGAAGATAGCTTTCCCCTTACTTACCTATCAAAAAAAGGTAATTTCACCACTTAATTTTGATGAATTTATGGTGGAAATGAGGTGAGGAGGAGGAGGCAGCCGATACAAGCTTGGAGGAGGAGGTGGAGAGAATGAAGTGGGGAAAGTGAGTGGGTAGGTGGGCTGTCCAAAATATCTTGTTGGTCCCAGGTTACTAATGGCGCACCACCACATAATGCCCCATTAGTAACCCTGGTTACTAATGGCGCACCTGCAGGTGGTGCGCCATTAGTACTTTTTGCAGAAAAGTAAAAAAACATATGTATACTAATGGCGCACGGTATCACAGTGCGCCATTAGTAGTTTAAACTACTAATGGCGCACTGTGATTCGGTGCGCCATTAGTAGGTTTGCAAAAAAGTAAAAAAAATATACTAATGGCGCACTGTCTCGGCCGTGCGCCATTACTAGTTCTAACTAGTAATGGCGCACTTTGTCTTCATGCGCCATTAGTTTGTATGGAAAAATGGGAAAAATCAATAGTAGTGGCGCACCGTGAGGCTGGTGCGCCATTAGTATCTGCCACACTAATGGCGTACCTAGATCCAGTGCGCCATTAGTATATAGTAGTGGCGCACTGTCTACCTGGTGCGCCATTAGAATCAGTCCTATCTATAGCCCTTTTCCTAGTAGTGACATACAAGCAAAGGATAACTCCCTCGCCCCCACCATGGAGATAGTACACACATTTGTCAGCTTTGTTCACAACAAAGCCTGCAGTTGTTAAAGTTCTTTCAAACTTCTCATGCCACTGTTTGGGTGCTTGCTTGAGTCCATAAAAAGACTTCAGCAACTTGCACACTTTCCCTTCCTGACCATCTATTACAAACCCATTTGGTTGTTCCATATAAATTTCGTCGTCCAACTCTCCATTTTGGAAAGCAGTCTTAACATCCATTTGATGAACGAGAAGACCATGTGAGGCAGCTAGTGAAAGTAGAACTCGAATAGTTGTCAATCGAGCCACACGTGAGTAAGTATCAAAGAAATCTTCACCTTCCTTTTGGGTATAACCCTTAGCCACGAGCCGAGCCTTATACTTTTCAATAGTACCATCAAGCCTAAGCTTCTTCTTGAATACCCATTTGCATCCTATAGGTTTGCACCCATAAGGACGATCAGTTATCTCCCAAGTTTCATTCGCCAAGATGGAATCCATCTCACTACGAACTTCTTCCTTCCAATAGTCAGCATCTTCAGATGTATAGGCCTCTGAAATAGAACTGGGAGTGTCATCTATGAGATACACAAGAAAATCATCACCAAAGGACTTTGCAGTCCTCTATCTCTTGCTCCTAGTAGGAACTTCATTGTTCTCCTCCACAGGACTTTCAAAGTGTTCCATTGAAATGGCAGGTTTAGTAATTGTAACTGGTTCCGGATTCGATGAACTAGGCATCTCCTAATTAGATGAGGTAGCCATATCCTTCATGGGAAAGATATCTTCAAAGAAAGTCGCATCATTCGACTCCATGATCGTACCGACATGCATGTCGGGTACCTCAGATTTTACAACCAAGAATCTATAACCAATGCTATGAAAAGCATATCCCAAGAAAACACAATCCACATTCTTTGGTCCAAGCTTCCGCTTCTTTGGAATTGGCACATTGACTTTCGCCAAACAACCCCAGGTTCGTAGATAAGAGAGCTTTAACCTTTTCTTCTCCCATTCCTCAAATGGAGTTATCTCTTTGTTCTTTGTGGGAACTCGGATTAGGACATGACATGCAGTTAATATCGCCTCCCCCCATCATGCCTTGGAGAGACACAATGTCACTACTAGGGAAAAGGCTAGCAGCAGCGCGGGTTTTAGATGTATCACTAGCGCGGGTATAGGCGCTACTAATAAGGCGCTACAGCTAACACATAGCAGTAGCGCGTGCCCACCGGCGCTACTGCTACACAAGTGTAGTAGCAGCGCGGTTAGAGGAAGCTCGCTACTGCTAGTAGCTCTAGCGCGCTTTGCCTGGACGCGCTACTGCTATAGCGGCGCTGCTGCTAACTTTTATACACTCGCTACTGCTAATTTAAGTAGTTTTTTTGGCATATTTGTTTTGTATTTGAACAGGCTTTGTAGAAGAATCTTTAGCACATAGAAATGTCATCATGATACACATACAAATGCCTGCGAGACCACAAATGTAATCATAGCATGTACATACAAATAGTCTCATCATAATCATCATCCAACACAAAATGATATCTTGTCATCATCTCGAAAATAGCGATACATGCAAGTCTCGAATACTTGCAACTACAACAACGTCATCCATCTAAACAAAGGTATACGCAAGAAGTGCTATCACTATGAGTGAGAGCGGAACTATGCAGTACATGAGGTGGCGGTTATGAGTCCTCTCTCGCGCTAGCGTGAACCTCAAGTAACTAGCTTCTCCTTCTTGTTTTCTTTTGAAGCCTTTATGGCTGGCGCCCGTGAACCCATTCACTTGCGCCTGACACTCATGCCACTCGTTGTACACCCCCGGAACCTTCCCTTTGTACACGACATAGCAATTCCATCTCGCCATCAAGAAACTAGGTACCTGTTAGAGATGCATGTTCATGAAGAGGATGTACAATCATATATATGCAACAAAATATACTAGAGCAACACCGAAAAAGAAAGGGTTAGCAACTAGATGCAACATACAGTATGCAAATTAATTAACTAGAGGTACGCAGGTCATCATACGCAAACTAACAAAGTAGTGTTACGCAAGTTCGGCAGGGACCATGGACATCACAAAGTTTCATCGCTAAAAAAAGTATACAAGTTCAACCGACACATATCATCATCATCAGCATCATAAATCACTAGAAGTTCCATCCTTCCATATCATCGAGGACGAACCCTAGCTTCTTGAACAGCGTGAGATCTAGATGTTGCATGCCTATACGAGTTCGGACGTCAGCTCGCGATATAGGGCCGTGGTGGAACATCCCCTTCTCATCGACGACTTCTTTCATGATGATCATCGCAATGTCGCTTTGGATGCGAAAGAAGTCATCTCTAAGTTTATAATTCGCTTCTCCATGAGATTCTAGCCACTTGTGGATATGATCATCATTTCTGCTGTTAATGCGAAGCTTTTGGTGATCCGTGTTGAACTGAATCATGAGATGGACGATGTAGAATCCATCCTTCTTGCTTGGTTTTGGGACATGGATGCAGGAGAAGTTAGTTTTGTGCGCGAAACCCATCTTCTTGGTCCTTTGTTTCCTGGTCTGCACGTGGCCACCTCTAAAGCTGAAGCCTTGGAGAACATCATCTAGAATATTCATTATGTGGGTGTAGTCTTTTTTCTCGTAGTCTCTGGAAGGGTCAAAATACACGGCGTGGGAGACTTGCGGGTAAAGAACGATAAGGACGGCGCGCCCGTTGCTGCGGGGAAAAGACACCTCAAATTATTCCCCATATGAGAGAGAAGGAATGATTGAAATGTACGAAAGGGTTGTCAGGACCTGACTTACTTTGGATGATAAGCCATGAGGACAATTTCCCGGTCCTTATTCTGTACCATGAAGTTTTGGAGGTACTCCCTAGCAGTTTCACGCTCAAAGTCGCCGAGACTCAAGAAAGACTCATGCATGTAGTATAGATCCGCCACACAGATTTGCGAGACTTCTTCACTCTTCATGACGGAGCTCATATGTAGCGCAAAAAGGCGGACGATAGTAAAATCAAGCCGCCTTGTTAGAAACATCTCAAAGATATGGTCAAACCGCAGGAAGAACACCTCCGCGGGCCGTGTGTCGACGTAGCACTTCCCCTCAGGCACACGAGCCGCGTATGTCGGATATCCTGGATCCTTTGAGGCTAGTAGGCTTTTATCAGTCGACAACACATGGTCGTGCAGTCTCCTAAGATCCCCTGATAGTGCCTCCAGCGGTTTTGGCGGTAGCATCGGCTCGCCCGTGAGATGGAACATGACCGCACCTTTCACGGGTACACGCTCTTCAGAATGCATCGTCTGGCTGCTATGTGCTCTGGCTTGTTTGTAGGCAGTTACCTTCCATGATCTCTTCCTCTCCTTTTTCTTGGGCACACCTTCCAGACCCTTCCTTAGCCCCTGCCCTAGTGTTCCCGGGCTAAGTATTGTACGACCCTCGCGCCCGGCTAGTTGAGCCTGTGTTGAGGCGGCATCTTCAGGCATGTCGTGTGAGGATTTCATGAAGAGAGACTTTTTGCAATCCATGGTACGACCCTGCCCGGGCATATCATCCATATCCTCATTAGCAAGCTGATAGCCCGATTCGTCATATGGTTGACTCATCATATCTATGTCACAGTCATACGCATTTGTATTGAGGTAATCCATAGGGTCGACCTCCGTCTCATCATCCATTCTCTATTCTACAAGAGAAATTACATCAGCCAGTACTATTGCACCCCCTTCATCATGTCGTCCGCCGCTCTCACCCGGCACTACAGGAGCTGGTAATTGCGTAGGCGGGGTGGTGGTCTCCGCACATGCTTGTTGATGTGTGGTAGTTATTGGTGTGCTCTCGGCCGGCTCCAGACGAATAAGATTCTTCGGCCATAGCAGCACCCAATTCTTGCAGCTTCCAATCCGCGGCGGGGTCTCGTCGTCCGCTCCCACATGCTGTACTGGAGGAGGCAAATCCGCGTGCCCGATTTCACACTGGTCAAGCTAACCCTGAAGTGCCCAGCGGGGATCGGCTGGTTGTGGAACGTGCGTTGAGAGGGGTCCATTATCATCCCCTTTCCCACGTCCACCTTCTGGCCTTTGATCAAGTAGGGTATGGTGCACGGGGTTTCTTTCGCCTGCAAACACATATGTATGTGGTGTAAAACAACCGAAAGGCAAACAAAAATGGAATATTATATATATATATATATATATATATATATATGTATGTTGGTGCGACATGTAATTACCATGACGGCATCGAGCTCAGCCAAAGACGAAGGCCCACCTAGCGCGCCTGAGACTGTGGACGGGCTTCTATGAGCGGGAGCGGCTGCGAGAGGAGGTTGCTTGAGCAAGTGATGGTGCGATGGTGTTGTTGTTCATGGATTTGCTTCGCCTAATTGATGATAACTGGAACCAACTTAGTAGCGAAATCATTTCTGCAGGCAGTTATAGCTGCATTGACTGCCTGCTGTAGCAACTCATATTTGTCCTCGGCTGCTTTTTTCGCGTCCTCAGCTGCCTTTTTCTCGACCGCAAGCTTCACCTTCGCGTCGATGTCCGCCTGACTAAACTTCTTTTTCGGCTTCTTGGCCTCCAGTCCGTCGTTGTAAAACACCTTCCACGTGGCGCCGTCTCCAGCGTCGTGCACACAACCATATTGCGGCCGCTGGTCCAAAGGGAGTCCCTTAAGTTCGTTCAAGGCCCAGTTGAGAGGGGTGTCCCACTTGGGCCTCATCGGAGAAGTAGGGCTTTCGGCTGCAAGCCGGTGTTGCTTCTCCAGTAGTCTAATCAATTTCCTCGTGATCTTGTCCATGTAAAAAACCTTTTTCTCCTTGTCCCACTTGTAGCGGGCCCTGATGAAGTCATGCTCCAAGGGGTTGGTGAACTTCGCGAAGGAGTCTGGGAGACCCGCAGCTTCACGTTCCGCGTCCTCCTTATCCCATATGGGCCTTTTACCGAGGTAGCCACGGCTTCCGAGGCGATGCTTCCCCGTGTTCCTTTGCTGAAGGCTTTTGAATTTCGTAGCCTTAGCCTTGGCTGCCTCGGTAGCACAAGTGTCCTTGAACTTTTCGAACTCCTCTTCCGTAAGTGTCGGATTTTCCTCCAGAATCTTGGACAGGGGTTCATCAGCCTCAATAGCTCGTTCACCCTCCCTTTCCAGGAGGCCAAATCATTGCTGAACATGCCCATGGCGTGATTGTTAATCTTTTTCATCTTTGGATCATCCCACGGTTGTTCTATGTTATCATCCCAGTCGGGGAACTTGAATCTCTTGTGCAACTTCATTATGAGCAACTGCGTCAAATGTTCTTTACTCCTTAAGTCATCATCGTTGATGCTCGCGCATTCCCGTAGGATGCATCCTACTTGGTTCCCATAGCACTTGCGAGGTTCTTCCGGCTCTAACAACACAAACTTGCCAGGTGCCATCTTTGTGATCACAAGACGTCCAATCCCTAGTTTGTTAGGTTTTCGTATCCTCTGCTTCTTATGCTTCCTCTTTCGGTAGAGGCATCAGGGCTGGTACCTTCCCCGCCGGTACCTTCCCCGCTGGTACCTTCCCCACCGGTCTCGGTGCTGCCATCGGTGCCGGTGCCGTCGGTGTCGATGTCGGCATCAGTACCATCATCGAGGCCGACCTGCAAACCTTGCTTAGCAGTCAAATAGTCGAGGTACTCTTGTTCACCCTCATAATCCATCTCGTCTGCATCTTGGTCAGAAGGCCCAGTTTCTTCGTTGTTCGACATGTTTCCTATGATTAAGTGTCCTCATTTATTTCTAAAAGTATGAATAAATGAGAAATGACATAAAAAGAAATCTATGTGCCAGCACTCTGCTGCGTGGAGTCCATGACGTTCTCTCCGCCGCCATGTCCGGCCCCTTCTCCTCCGCCATGTCCGGCCCCTTCTCTGCCGCCATGTCCGGCCTCTTCCCCGCCGCCATTATCGATCATCTCTTCGTCTTGCCCCGTGTCATCATTGCCTGCCCCGTTGGCATCCTCAACATCTTCATCCTCATCTTCAATTATCCACCAAGTATAGCCATCCATGAAACCAGTCATGAGCATGTGCGCCTCGACACGACCATCGTCATGGGGGTTGAGCCTAACTATTCCTTTGCATTTTCGACACGGACATAAAACCTCTGTCCGCTTATTTTCTTTCATGTCCTGCACCGCCGACCGCAACCACCTGTCCACCATCGTTCCACTGACCATCGTCAACTCTGCATGGTAATAATAAACAAATTGATTATAAAAATGCATGCATGCATCAAAGTCATAAAAAATTTTGGCATGACCTTCCCTAAAAATAGGACATATATGGATCTAGAGTTTGCCCGGAATTCGTCGAAACGGAAATAAATCGACATTTCGGCAAAACATAGGCAACTCAAAAGCACAATTTGGCGTCAACTCATGCCACACACACAATTTCCACAAACATATCACACACACATAAACATATTTCCATTTTGCAAAAGCATGAAATTTTCATCACCTCTATCTCGATCGAGATCGAGCACACGGTGGAGATGATGTTGTAGGGAGATCAAAAGTGCACAAAGCTCTTCTTGACAAAGATAGATCTAGTTAGGGGGAAAATAGGTCACTTAACTAAATCCTACATCTACCTAGCTACCTAATTTGGGAGGAGACAACTTCAACTAGTGGAAGGGGAAGGAAAAAGATAAAGGAGATGCATTAATGGAGGTGGTGTAGTTAGGTAGGAGTAATGAAGAGAGAGAAAGGTGGATAGAAGAGAGAGAGTAATGGGGGAGAAGTATTGAGGAAGAAGAAGAGTGAGAGTGGGAGCATGTGGGGGAGGTAGGGGAAAGGGAAGAGAGGAGGGGGAGGGGGAGGTAGGGGGAAGGGAAAGAGAGGAGGAGGGGAGGGATGGGTGGGGAAAGGTGGTGGGTTGGTGCGGGTTAGCAGTAGCGCGGGATCTAAAACGTGCTGCTGCTAAGGAATTAGTAGCAGCGCACTTTGGGATACGGCGCTACTGCTAACTGGGACAAAAAAGTCTGGCAATTTGAAATTTAGCAGCAGCGATCTCAGAAAAAGCGCGCTACTACTACATCCTTAGCAGTAGCATGGTTCGCGCGACCGCGCTACTGTTATTAAAGTTAGGTGAACACCGCCGGTCGATATTTGTAGCAGCGCGTTTTACGTCGAGCGCGCTACTGCTAAAAACTTATCAGCAACGAGTTTCCCGCACACGCGCTACTACTAGTTAGCAGCAGCGCTCCTTTTTGAGCCGCGCTGCTGCTAAGATTCTGTGTATAGGCTTTTCCCTAGGAGTGTGTGTCTAACATGGCGTTAACCAAATCAGTTAGAGTATAGTTCTTTCTTTCGGCCACCCCATTTGACTGAGGTGAATAGGGAGGCATCCTCTCATGGATTATACCATGTTCTGCACAAAAGGAATCAAATTCATTTGAAAAATACTCTCCACCATGATCGGACCTAAGCTTCTTGTTCTTTTGATCAAGTTGGTTTTCCGCTTCAGCTTTATAGATCTTGAAATAGTTCAAAGCCTCATCCTTGGATTTCAGAAGATACACATGACAGTATCTAATGGAGTCATCAACTAACGTCATAAAATACTTCTTTCCACCTTTTGTGAAAACACCATTCATTTCACAAAGATCTGAATGTATGAGCTCTAATGGTGCAATATTTCTCGTTTCCGCAGTCACATGAGACTTATGAGGTTGCTTAGCTTGCACACACACTTGACACTTAGATCCCTTGACAGTGGTGAAACTAGGGATTAAGTTCAACTTTGCTAGTCGCGACATTCAACCAAAGTTAACATGCCAAAGACGTGAATGCCACACATTTGATTCACTATTGTTGCAAACCTGATTAACAACTTTATTGAAAACGTCTGATAAGGATAAACGAAACAGGCCTCCTGACTCATAGCCTTTGCCAACAAAGGTTCCATACTTAGATATTACAAATTTATTCGACTCAAAGACAAGCTTGTACCCATCTCTACACAGAAGAGATCCGCTAACAAGATTTTTATTGATAGAGGGGACATAATGCACGTTCTTCAGCCACACGATTGTTCCCCGAAGTAAGCTTCAGATCGACCGTGCCAACACCATGAACAGAAGCACTTGAACCATTGCCCATTAGCACGGTGGAAGTCCCTGCGGTCATACCCAACATCCTTCATGTCAGTGTCTCCAATGAAAACATTAGCGGTCTTGCCGCCTTTCCCAGGATGACGCTTGTCATAGTGATTAGGGCAACTAGGATCCCAATGATCAGGATCCCCACACACATGACAAACACCTTTATTCTTGTCATTCTTCTTATTGAAGTTCGTGTGCTACACAGCCTTATTCTTCCCATCAAACTTTGCTTTACCATCAAACTTGCCCTTGTTCTTGAACTTGTGGGGCTGGAAATTCTTCTTATGTACCAGATTGGCACTAGAACCTCCCTCAATACCTCGAGCACGGTTGTCCTTTGCTCTCGCCTTTTCTTCCACATCAAGAGTACCAATGAGATCCCGAACGGAAAACTCCTGCCTCTTATGCTTCAGTAAGGTAGCAAAGTTCCTCCACGTGGGAGGAAGCTTAGTGATGATACCTCCGGCAATAAACTTGTCCGGTAGGATACAATTGAAGTGCTCAAGTTCTCTAGCAAATGACTGTATCTCATGAGCTTGCTCAACCACGGAGCGCTCTTTAGTCATCCTGTAGTCATAGAATTGCTCCATGATGTACAACTCAGTGCCAGCATCCGAGAACCCAAACTTGGCCTCAAGTGTGTCCCACATATATTTTGCATTATCAATTGACGCATGAGCATCAACTATGTTCTCACCAAGAACACTAAAGAGAGCGGCCTTAAACAAGGTATCCATTTTCTGAAAAGCTTGTGCCTATTGTGCATCTTGCCCTCCTTCAGGTTTGCCAAGAGTGGCGTCATAGCAACTCATGGTTTGAAACCATAAGACTGCTCTCACACGCCACCTCTTATAGTGGATACCTTCAAACATAGGAGGTCTCATGGAAGAAGCAAAACCACTTGGGGTAAATTGCCTATTATAAGGTTTTTGGATTGTTGGAAATATGAGCAATTTACCATATGATTTTATTAACGGAAATACTGAATAAATCATGAATAAAATAGCAGAGATAAAGTAAGTCATGCGATCAGACAGAGAGAAGGTAAATATCATCTTCACATGTGAACTGTAGGCAAACATATCTAGGGCAAGCAGCATATATGAAGTAGAGCCTAACATATGTAGGGCAAACAGTAGAACAAGGAACTGAGACATGACCTCTAACAGAAAGAGTAAGAACACGTACGGGACAGCAGCAGTAGCGGTTGCACTGGACTTGGGGTCGGTGTCCTAGCCATCCATGTTGTCGAGGAGATTGTCAACGTCGGGGAAGAAGTCGTCGTCGGAGTCCGTGACGAAGGAGTGGAGTCAGTAGTCGCGCAGAGCGCTCCCCAAAAACCTTATCACCCTTCTCCCATACAGGACTCAAAAGGTGCGGTTTCGGAGGCCTACTATCCCAACATGCGGTGCACGCCGCAAGTCAGGATGGGGAAGATCGTAGTAGCAGCGCAGTGCTCAGGATCCGGTGGCGAGGGAAGAAGTAGTTCTGGTGCGTCTCTCTGAGAGGAGCGACCTCCCTTTTATAGGCGCAAGAGAAGGAGGCGGGAGGCTACGACGGGAGCTGAAGGGAACAAGGGAGATGAAACAAACAGGCAGCAGCCGAAGAGGCGCGCCGTTCGGATTCAGTGTCCACTACAGAAAAACGTCTCGGCTCATTCCCGCAACCCCCGTCGCGACTGAGGCGAGGCGAGGCGAGGCGAGGCGGGCGGCGGTGGAGGAGCGCGCGTGGATGTCCCTCTTGTTCCCATGATCGTACAAGTGGGGAAAGAACCTCCCTTATAAAGAGGTCCAACTCCCTCTAAACTAGCAATGTGGGACTAAATTTTAGTTCCACCTTTTGTCTTGCACGAATGGGTTGTGTGGGCCTCTAGGATTTAATAGGAATTTCTGAAACTGCTATTGGGCTAGTCCCAAAATAGACAAAATTCCAGCAGATGGTACGCGGTGTTCGTGTGCTGATTTGAATTACTTGTTACTATTCGACATTGGACCCGTCTTGCTTGTTTCTTGAGCTCTGCAACCGATATGAGTTTGAATTTTTGTGAGATGGCACATACGTAGTGTGGTTTCATATTGTTTTTAATCTTTTTGGCGATTTCTAGAGACGAACGAAACAACAAGGGGAAATACCACACACATGGACGAGGTAATGCACTTGCTCCAACACCTCACCATAGGGCAACGACTGGATTTTGTTCAAGGATTTATGATTCTACATGTTGTCCTCAAGCATGAAATTGTTAGACTAGACATGATTATCAATGTTATTCTCAGAAAGAAATGCACTTATCATAAAGTTCTACGACCTTACTATCTCAGATCCGTCATGCCTAATTTCTAGATACCACTCATTCCAAAGTAGAAAAGATATTCACCTCGAGGAATGCTCGATGACGAGGATACTTCATTGCCTAGCTCTAGCTGATTAGAATTTGGAGCTTAATAATAATACATAGTACGGAGGAAAGTTGGATGTGGTGAAAGGTCACAAATGAGGTAGAAAGTGTTTCTTTTTTTGAAAAGGGGATATCCCCAGCCTTTGCATCAGAGCGATGCATACGACCACCTTTATTACCAAGAAAAATAGTTCAACAGAGGTCTCAAAGTCTCAAACAAAGAAGAACAAAAAGTGCTCACAAAGAGCTAAAGAACAAGAATAAAGCCACAACCGGCTAGCAAGATCAAGATAGGAAAACTAATTGCCTATCCTATTACATGACCGCCATCCAAACCGGTTGAAAATAACCCGTGCTACCATCTCCCATCGGATAGATCCAGTAACCAAACGCTCCCTGGCCTCCGTCGGAGTGATTAGTGACCACATACGGATCAACGCAGTGGCTCGGAAGATAACCTGCAAAAATGAGTATTTTTTGTTCTGTTAAAGACCAAATCATTTCTGCAATTCCAGATAGCCCATAATAAAGCACATACTCCTACACAAATGTGTTTCGTTGTTTGGGGCTCAATCCCATCTAGCCACGTCCCAAATAACATGTTGATATTATTCGGAGGAGTAATATTAAAGGCTATGTGAACTATCTTCCAAAGAATTTTTGCCCAAGGGCAATCAAGAAAGAGGTGTTTGATGGATTCATCCCGATCACAAAAGCTACATCTAGCGGATCCAATCCAGTTGCATTTTATCAAGTTATCCTTAGTTAAAATGACTTATTTGTGTATAAACCACATAAACACTTTAACTCTCAAGGGTACTTTGACATGCCAAACATGTTTCGAAGTAGGAATAGAGCTAGAATTAATAACATCCAAATACATGGATTTGACCGTAAACTCTCCATTTCTAGTCAACTTCCAACACAACTGATCGGGTCGTTGAGTTAGTTGGACATCCATCAATCTTCTCACAAGATGGTCGTATGATGAATGCTGGATAGGAGAAGCTTTATATAGGCATGCAACATGAGACTGGCATACACTGTTACTTTAAGAAGGCTCTCTTACGGGTAACTATGCCCATAGTCATTGCACGAAGCGATGCATGTCAGGTTACCATGTAGATAGGACAAGGGGGCCACACCCATGTGACTCCATCCCCCCCCCCCAAGGCTTCTCTCTTTTCGTGCTTGCCTAAACATGCGGTTCTCTTGCTCAACCTTCTCTCTCCTATGAAAGTTCAGGTTTCTTAAAATTTAAAATTTCTGAAAGATTGAATTTTCTGAAGTTTTAAATGTTTGAAAGTTGAATTTCCCAAAAGTTAGAAATTCCCGATAGCTAAACTTTCTTGAAAAGTAGAATACTAATATTTCGAATTCTAGAAGTCCAAGTTTTCAAAAGGTAGAAATATCTGAAAATTTAAAGTTCCATTTTACTTTTTATAAATGTTGGAATTTCTGGAAGTTGGGGCTGCATCTTGTAGAAGTTACTGAAAAAGAAAAGTTTGCCCAAGCATAAACATACAAAAAGGAAATCTCACCACGTCTAGGAAGTGATAGTTGAAAAACTAATTAGCATGACCCGTTGATCAGAATCGTCCAACTTTCCTAAGGTAGTTGAGTAATGATGCAACTATAATTTCATAGGATGATCTTACCCATGTCTCTTTGGTATTATCCATGAGCAAGAGTACAATGACTCCCTAGTAAATTGTCCCACTCGGCTCCTGCACTCGGGCTCGAGGGACTAGCGGATGGCTTCTTCGGTGGAGCGGTGTTTCTTCCTACATATTCATGGCGGCGGCTCTTGGCGGCATGGAGCAGTGAAGGCTTGGCGTCAGATGTGTGGTGATGGACACGCGCAGGAGGTCGACGCTATCTGGAGTCGTGGTGACATCAGCGATAGCTAGACCGGGCAAGGTCGATGCAGCAGTACAACTCTGAAGATGGTTGATGGCAGGTGGCTGCGGCGGCCTCATACCCGGCAGGCGTCCTGGTTGAGAAGCACGCCGGACTGGTGGGTGCCCATACCCGGCAGGCATCCTGGTTGGGACCTCAGGTCTTAGGTGATAGGTTTGGCTGAGAGGTCTGTTTGGTATTAGGCCTAGACTATCAACGCCCCTTCATCAACTGGATAGTGTTAGAATAATTATGCATCTCTGGGATGCCATTAGTATGAACAGATTGCATCTAGATCACCTAAAACATGAATAGAGTAGGGTTTAGGGGATCATTACGTGTCACGGCAGTGGACATGATCTCCTGCTTGGTGCAGGCTTGATGCAGGGGTGATGTAGTCGAGGTAGGAGTCCTCCTGAACGTCCTGATGCCCTCAGGACGCCACCGGCACTGCCCGGGGACGGCAGCGGCGGCTGGAGTAGGTCTTCCCGTCGCTGCAGCGCTCCCCCTGATCGGATGGGGTGAGAGAATATCGGGAGGGGAGTGAAACCGTACGTGAATTGTGTTCGCGCAGGCTGCCAACCCTCTCCCGTTCCCTTTTATGTAGCGCTGGCGACAGGGGACCTAAACGATCAGTTGGTTTGGGTGCCCCCGGTCAGGGCGCCTTAGTTGGGATAAACCTCACGTACGTTGGTGCGTGGGGCCTTTTCATTAACGTTATCTTTCCCTTTTTTTTCCTGTTAAACTAATAGATCTAACTGGCCTGTTTAAGCCGTCAGATCAAAACCAACATTCTCCCCCTTGATCGTTAGGCTTAACTTCATTCGCCCATTCTACATTAGAATGATGTACCAAAGTGAGGTGTTACAACAACTCGAAATGCCATAGAACCTCAACACTTATAGTACACCCGACTATTTCAAAATGGAAAACATTCTGCTAATTGGGGAGTGGTTTATTTTAATGGTCCTCTTATTCCAGAATCATCAGGCCTCCAGTAGTCCCATGCCGGCAACATGCTCACGAAAAATACTGGGTGGTAAGCCTTTTGTTAGCGGATCCGCAAGCATATGCTTTGTTCTTATATGTTTAACATCAACTGTTTGATCCTGGATTCTATCTTTCACAACACGATACTTTATGTCAATGTGTCTGGCAGCATTACTTGACCTGTTGTTACTCGTATAGAAAACTGTTGGTTCATTATCGCAGTACAATAAGATTGGTTTAGATACGCTGTCAACCACTTTAAGTCCGGGTATAAAATTCTTTAGCCATACAACCTGCCCGGTGGCCTCATAACATGCTACAAATTCTGCTTGCATCATAGATCCAGCAGTTAACGTTTGTTTGGAGCTTTTGCATGATATAGCTCCTCCTGCGAGTGTGAATATGTAACCTGACGTGGATCTCAAACTATCCAAACACCCGGCAAAATCAGAGTCTGAATAACCGACAATTTCTAGGTTATCAGTTCTTTTATATGTAAGCATGAAGTCCTTAGTTCCTTGCATATAACGCAAGACTTTCTTTGCGGCCTTCCAGTGGTCCGGTCCTGGATTTGATTGGTATCTGTCAAGCACCCCGGTTACAAAACATAAGTCTGGGCGTGTACATACTTGAGCATACATGATGCTTCCAACAGCTGAAGCATAAGGAACCGACTTCATCTGATCAGTTTCACATTGGTTCCTCGGACATTGAAATGTCCCAAACTTATTGCCCTTAACTATAGGAGCAGGTGAGGGTGAGCACTTATGCATATTGAATTTTTTTCAGTACTCTCTCAAAGTATGCCTTTTGAGATAGTCCTAACGTTCCTCTGGACCTATCTCGATGAATCTCGATGTCGAGGACATACGAGGCTTCACCAAGACCTTTCATATCAAAACTGGATGACAGAAAATTCTTGGTCTCATGCAGCATATCCTTATCGCTACATGCCAACAATATGTCATCAACGTATAGGACTAAAAATGCGAACCTACTGCCTTTAAACTTAACGTATATGCAGTTGTCCACAACATTTTCGGCGAAACCAAAAGTTTTGATAATTTTATCAAACTTGAGGTACCACTCTCTTGAAGCTTGCTTCAAGCCATAAGTTGATTTCTTTAGACGACATGCTAAATGTTCCTTTCCTTCCACAACAAAGCCTTCTGGCTGAGCCATGTAGACATCTTCTTTTAAGTCACCATTTAGAAATGTCGTTTTAACATCCATTTTGTGTAGTTCTAGGTCGTAATGAGCTACTAATGCCATTATGATTCTGAAAGAATCCTTGGTTGACACAGGAGAGAAGGTTTGCTTATAATCAATGCCTTCTCTCTGTGTATACCCTTTTGCCACTAGCCTTGCCTTGAACCGTTCGACATTCCCTTTGGAATCATACTTGGTTTTGTAGACCCACTTGCAGCCTACTTTCTTAGCTCCATCGGGAACTTCTACTAAGTCCCATACGTCATTTGAGCCCATAGATTTTAACTCGTCTTCCATGGAAACCAACCATTTGGACGAATTTTCGCTTTTAATGGCTTCCTTATACGAGGTTGGATCCTCCACCTTTCCCATATCATTCATGTCCTCCATCAAAAAAGTGATATAATCATCTGATATGGCTTTCTTCCTCTCACGCCGTGGTCTACCCATGGGCAGAGGTGGTGGTGGAACATCATCATTTTCATTATTTTCTCGGAGATCCTCATTTGTGTTTGGATTCTCATTATTAGTTTCTGGATCACCATTCGACTGAGAGACTGAACCGTGAGATTCAGGATCATCAGATGTCACATTTCTTCGTATTGGAAAAACAATCTCTTGGATAGTCGGGGATGGTACACAAACCCGCTTCTCCTCAAGATCGATCTCCCTTAAATTTGTGACCTCATTATCCTCAAAAAATACCGCTTGTCTAGTCTCCACAAACTTGGTGGTGTGACTTGGACAATAAAAACGATATCCCTTTCCCCTATAAGGGTATCCAACGAAGAAACAACTAACTATTTTTGGATCCAATTTCTTAAGTTGTGGATTGAAAACTTTAGCTTCAGCAGAGCAACCCCACACCCGTAAGTAATTCAAGCTCGGTTTCTTTCCCGCCCACATCTCGTAAGGTGTGTTCGGTGCTGACTTAGTTGGAGCAAGATTTAGTATGTGTGCAGCTGTCTTTAATGCCTCTATCCAAAGGCTTACTGGTAAATTCGAGTGACTAAGCATGCTTCGCACCATATCCATAAGGGTGCGGTTGTGGCGCTCGGCCACACCATTTTGTTGTGGTTCACCAGGCATTGAGTACTGAGCAATGATTCCATTTTCAGATAAGAACTTGGCAAAAGGTCCAGGAATCTGCCCATAAGGAGCATGCCTACCATAATACTCTCCCCCGCGATCAGACCGTACAACTTTGATTTTTGCGTTCAGTTGATTTTCAACCTCCGCTTTATAGACTTTGAATTTCTCCAAAGCTTCCGATCGGTCACGTATGGGATAAATATACCCATAGCGGGAAAAGTCGTCTGTGAATGTAATGAATGAATCAAAACCATCTACAGACTTAACATTAAGGGGTCCACATATGTTGGTGTGAATTAATTCTAAAACCCCAGTGGCTCTTACTGCTCCTTTCTTAATTGTTTTTGCGAATTTTCCTTTAATGCAGTTGACACATTTGTCTGCATCTGAGAAGTCTAATGGGAGGAGTATTTCATTTTTAACTAAGCGTTCCATTCTCCCCCTCGAAATGTGGCCCAAACGACAATGCCACAATTTCGAAGAATTACTAACTCCTTTCCATTTCTTCTCAACATTAACTTCATCACTCACATGCATAACTGAATCATTATTAAGAGATAACATGTATAGTTGGCCTCGTCTAACACCGATGCCTACATTCTTATTACATTTGATCAAAGCAAATTGTTTCTTGCCAAAATGGCACTCATACATATCATCATCTAAACGAGAAACTGAAATCAAATTCCTACTTAAGGTAGGCACATAAATAACATTATTCAATCTAAGAGTGTGGCCAGTGTGTAGCTCCAACGTGAGAGATCCCACAGCTTCAACATCGGCCTCAACTCCGTTCGCAACCTTAAGCTTTCTTGTTCCTCCTTTTATGGTTTGGATCGTATCGAATCTCTGCATAGAGTTAGCAACGTGAGTGGTTGCCCCTGAATCAATCCACCAAGACTTTATAGAAAAATCAACATAAAGAGATTCATCTACAAAAGTAATTTCATCAATACCTTTTTTGTTCATCCATTTTAGAAAGCCTGGGCAGTCCCTTTGATAGTGTCCCTCCTCTTTACAGAAGTTACAAGCATTTTCTCCAGCAGTGGAGCTGCTAGGAGCAGAAGAAGAACCACCGGCTTCTTTACCCTTGAATGCCTTAGGGTTGAATGGCTTAGTGCCTTCTTTCTTGACTTGCCTTTTCTGAGGCTTAGGGAAACCTTGCCCGTCATGCTTTCTCTTGTTAGAGCCAACATGAAAGACATGGTCTTTCTTCTGCCTCATGATCCTCTCTTCCTCCTGGACGATCCTTGCGGTCATCTTAGAGAGTTGCCATTTTTCCTTTAGAGAGTTATAGTTGACCTTAAATTGTTCAAACTCTTCAGGAAGAGACTCAAGAATAATTATGACAAGAAGGGCTTCCCTTAAAGAACACTCCAAAGCCTTAAGCTTGGTGAAAGCATTTACCACCCTCAATATGTGCTGCCTAACATTTCCATCAATAGTGTATTTCTGAAGAAGCTTAGCAAAAAGCTCATGAGCATACACTTTATCGGAGCCTTTAAATTGCTCCTCCATTTCAGTGAGGAAATCTTTAGCAGTATCTTTCTTAGGGAGTGCTTCAGAAATGTCCGGCGATATTGTCACTTTCATGATGAGAAGCGCAATATGGTTGGACTTATTCCACTTTTCCATCTTAACATCATACTCCTTCTTGAGTTCTGCATACCTTGTGACATCTGCCACAGGTGCCACAGGTTTTTCTTCCCTCAAGGCATAGTCAAATTCATTACAACCCAAACATAATTCGACTTGGGACTTCCAACGAGGGAAGTTACTCCCCGTAAGTGGTTCGATCGTGTCGGACCGGAATGGAGCGGAAGCTGAAATTATCATAAAAGTTCATAAGTAAAGTTGCATGATTATAAATTTACGTTGGTAAATAAACAAACATGCCAAGTATTTAATTTCAACTCCATGTCAAAACACCGTTGAGCAGAAAAAACATGGAATGAAAATATCATAGGGGATGACTCATAATAATAAAACAACGCTGGTCCGAATTAAAATTAGAGTCATTTCATTCTCAATTTAAACATCAACATAAAAAAAATTATCATTATTTGATGTCTAAAAAAAACTTCATCATCCAAAAACACATAATAAATCCTGAATAAAATATCTCGTTGGTTCAATTTTACCCAGAATAATAATGTGTTTATTACATTTTTACGCATTTTCTGGTTTAAGTAGTGCAAATCATAATATTTATTAACTTAAACGCACTGGAAAAACAGAAAATCGCGACAGTGATTTTGGCCCGAAATACCCCACAGCTACACGTAAAACAGCCCAGCCCAGAAGAATTTTTTTTGTGTGTTCTCGCTGGACTGACATAACCTGGGCCGCAGCCCACAGCCGGAATCGGCTCATTAGCGCCCACCGGCCCAGCGCGGAGCCGAGCAATGCTGCCGGCCGTCCGATTGGAATCGACGGTCCGCGTCGATCGCGGCTGGAACAAAACAGCCGCCCGGCCAGAACCCTAGCTCATTTCCCCTTCGACCCCCTGCATTTCACGCTCGACAGCGAGCGGCGATGGCGTTCGACGGCGGATCAAGGCGCGCCGGCCATGGCGGCGCGGCGGCTGCGCTCGCCGGAGGAGCGTGCAGCAGGATGAATCCCGCGTGCTCCCCCGTCGAGCGTGGCCCCAGCGTCCGTGCACATGGCGCATCAAGGAGGGTGGAGGGGCGCCGGCCACCGCGGCATGAGGAACGACGGCGACTTGCTCGGCGTCGGCCAAACAAGGGCGCGTCCATTTGAGCGGCAGCGGTGGCGGCGCCACTTCGTTCCGCGCGTCGTCCCGAGGACGGCGGCGTCGCGGCGTCTTCGCCCTCGCGCAACGGTGGGCGCTGCGCGGGCCCCGAAGGGAAAAGGCGAGTACACGGCGCGTTAGGTGAGGATTCTCCTCATTCTTTTCAAATTCGTGTACATCAGTGCTTGATTTGGGGGAAAACATTCCTAATTGCAGAATTAGGGTTCTTATGAATTGGGAAAAAAATCTAGGGTTCTTACACATGAGGGGTTGCTACTGTTGACGTGTATCCCTCTGCCTTCTATGTTGATAATGCATACGGAAACAGGACTTAAACATGATCAATTCTAATCAACTTAACATGAAGGTGAGCATTAGATCTTAACTTAGATTAATTAGAATTGATGAACGTAGGTGGCACTACTGATCTGTAGCAAATTGGAATTAAAACATCATCAACAGTGGGCAATTGACATCAACATCAAAAACAGTAGCAATCAAACTTGATCTACAGAGGGCCTAAACTTGAGATTGGTTTACTGATCATGATATAGGGATCTAAAAGCAATCATATGTGGCAACTGATACCATTGTTAGAATAATTATGCATCTCTGGGATGCCATTAGTATGAACAGATTGCATCTAGATCACCTAAAACATGAACAGAGTAGGGTTTAGGGGATCATTACGTGTCACGGCAGTGGACATGATCGCCTGCTTGGTGCAGGCTTGATGCAGGGGTGATGTAGTCGAGGTAGGAGTCCTCCTGAACGTCCTGATGCCCTCAGGACGCCACCGGCACTGCCCGGGGACGGCAGCGGCGGCTGGAGTAGGTCTTCCTGTCGCTGCAGCGCTCCCCCTGATCGGATGGGGTGAGAGAATATCGGGAGGGGAGTGAAACCGTACGTGAATTGTGTTCGCGCAGGCTGCCAACCCTCTCCCGTTCCCTTTTATGTAGCGGCGACAGGGGACCTAAACCATCAGTTGGTTTGGGTGCCCCCGATCAGGGCGCCTTAGTTGGGATAAACCTCACGTACGTTGGTGCGTGGGGCCTTTTCATTAACGTTATCCTTCCCTTTTTTTTCCTGTTAAACTAATAGATCTAACTGGCCTGTTTAAGCCGTCAGATCAAAACCAACAGATAGGAGTAGCAACAGATGTTGCTTAGACGGTGGCTTTGGTCTTACTGTTGTACGACTTTGTAAGGTCTTGTGTTAATAATTAATAATATGACCATATGCATCGTCCAGATGCAGAGGCCGGGGGTATTCCTCCTTTTCTAAAAAAAAGTAAATTGTCCCACTAAAACTTTGTATGGCTTGTTGAATCACTTAGTCTCGGCATTTGCCTACAACTGTAGAATAAACTACATGCACGTGTCTCACAATACACATGTAAAATCTCTCATTCATGTTATCTCAGAAGCACAAGTCGACTCATTCATGTTCTATGTGAGGGTCGCACTTGAAAACCAAAATGTTGCTTGGGATCATGGTGCACCCGAACCTACACTCACTACCCTACATCGTCTGACAACCTTTTCGAGATACGAGCTAATTAAATTTTTTCAGGAACCTTGCACAGGTGATCAAGAGACCTATAAGGCTGGTTGTAATGGGTAGTATCATAAGTTAGTATCATGCATATGATACTAGTATATGATACTACCTCCTTAATGCATAGTATCATATAGTAGTATGATAGATGACTTTATTTATTGCCATACATGATACATACTAGTGTAGCATTTATTATGATACGGTATCATGATATGATACTCAATCATCTCTTACTTCATTTAATTCTATGCCACCTCATCAAAGTTGCCTAGTTGGCATGTATGATACTACCTATGATAATCCCATTACAACCAGCCTAAGATGCTAATTAGTCCACTACATTTGAATTCGTAGGTGTTAAAAAATTCAACATCCTGGAGTTTTGGTACAGTCTCCAATGCTCCTTTTTTCTTCTGGTTCCTCGTTCTGTGTACACTCAGATCATTTACAGTTTTGCGTTTTTTCATAATGAAGTACCAATTAACGTTTTTGGCTTTTGTAGCAGCAGGCTCATTACTAAAACTACTGAAAACGTAAATATTTCATGAATTTTTACTAAAAGTACCCATGCACAAGTGATCAATATTTTTTAAAGATCTGCAACTATTTATAGAAAAATCATGGTCTTCACACAACTTTTTATCGTCACTTTTGAGACTGAAAATATAGTACAATATTTTCTACAGTATATATCTAGATATGAGAATGTACAATGCTGTAGTATAGGATCGACACCAAAGAATAAAAATATTTCTTTAAGTTCTTCTCGTGAACTGGACTGGCACTGTAGCTTAGAGTTGTGTGTCAGTTTAATATAATACTCCCTCTGTTCCTTAATATTTGTTTTTCTAGAGATTTCAACAAGTGACTACATACGGAGCAAAATGAGTGAATCTACACTCTAAAATATGTCTATACGTGTGTGATAATCCATTTGAAATGTCTAAAAAGACAAATATTTAGAAAGGGAGGGAGTACTATGAAAAAATGAAACCCAAGCAGGCCTAGAACAAACATCATTTTAGCTGATGGTTAAACAAATAGGGTTTGCACAACATTAACTTGCACCGATCCTCGGGAAAACCAAAATGGATCCGACCGCGCTGAGCGTAGGTTCGGGCGCACCATGGTCCCGAAAATCAGCTCTCCACTTGAAAATTTGGGTGGGAGTCAGCAGGTAGATTTCATGTTATCTAAGAAACACAACTGTAGAGTAAACTATCACATGCATGCATCTCACAATACACATTTTTGTTTCTAGAGCTCTGCGATGGATATCGGTTTGAATTTTTGTGAGATGGTACACACATAGTGTCAATGGTTTGATATTGTTTTAAAGCTTTTTTGCGATTTCTTGAGACGACCGAAACAACAAAGGGAAATACCACACACATGGACAAGGTAATGGACTAGCTCAGTAGCTCTGACGCCTCACCACGTGGCAACAAATAGATTGTGTATAAGGATTTGCTATTGTACAAATTTCACAGTACACGTGAATGGTCCTCAAGGAGGATTCGCTGTTTTATGTTGTATTTCTAGCATTATTTTTTTTATTTCTGGCACTACTCTACCAACATGTTACTCTTCTATCATTAATATTTGATAAATTTTTAAATAGTATACTTCCTTCATTTTTATTTACTCTGCATATTAAAGTTGACTAAAGTTAAACTTCGTAAAGTTTGACCAAGTTTATAGAAAACAATATAAATATTTAGCATAACAAATCTATATGACGTGAAAATACATTCAACAATAAATCTAATGGTATTGATTAGTTATTGTATATGTTAATATTTTTGTTTATAAACATGGTCAAAGTTTACAAAGCTTGACTAAATAAAAACGGAGGGAGTACCAAATAACACCTATTTGAAGTTAAATAATTAAGTGAGAATATGCTTTAGTTGTATTAGTTCTTTAATTATACCTATTCTTAAATATTTATGGATTCGTTCTGCATTTTGATCCAAGGCCCTAATTTTTTGGAGATGCCCAGCCAGTAACAAAATGCTAAACCTACTCATGATTTGTACGTAGCCTACGGACCCCCCCCCCCCCTCCCCCCAAAAAAAAATTCATGACGGGCCCCCACTTCACTACTAATATCCAATTTAAAGCTGCCACATCATCATGTAAAGTTAATTTTGTCAAAATCATCCATATGTGTAGCATTTTTTTTGAGCTCGTAATAATGGTCGGTTTTACTTTTGGGACTTTGACCCAATTGGTAGAGGCGCACAAGCATAAGCTTGGTTGGGCATGAGCATCGTGGCAGGGTACATGACACTTGACAAAAAATAGAGTTTTCACGGAAGAAATCACAAGGTGGCAATATAATTCGAGGAGGACGAATATAGCCTCCGTTCATGTTGATAGTGGTCTGCTCGGTGGTTTTGTTCGGAATTTCCATGTGAACTTGTCCTAGAGAGTACACTGATTTTCTATCCAAAACCGGAATTTCTTGTTGATTTGATCATATTGGTGGCATGCTTCGTACGGTTCCATGAGTGAATTAGCCCCAAATGACAGATATGTACCGAGTATATCACACACCCATAGCGGTTCCAGTGGGCACTCTCGGCCATTACAACGCTTAGCTTGAACTGACGGTTTGGCCATAAAATGGATAGCAAATACGTAGGGTCTTCTCCATCGTCATGATGAAACGCCGGCCCTCGCAGAAACGACCCCAAGCCCACCAGGGTGTAACCATTATCTACTTCTACGACTTATTCGTGCCACTCCCGCCCAACGATGTATGTCTGAGTACATGGACTCCATGGAACATATACACGAATGCAAAGTAGGACATGCCAAACGCTTCCTGATGCCGCTCATGCCAAGATAGTCCATGCGTGCATAGAATTCTTTACCGCTGCCATTCCATGCTAGCTTGTCGTTTTGGATTTCAACGGTGTAAGAAACTAACACACTGCAAGAGCACTATCGTTGGTGATATTGCGCAACAGCTCAGACCGAATGACCAAACACAGAAGGAAACAAAAATCTCTAGCGATGAACGAAATAGTTTGTGGACTATTCCTGCAGTATATATAGCCTAGCTAGGCAAGAGTTATAAGTGACTATGTATATTGCAGTTCATGCATACCCCACTAGAGCAGGCTGTAGTAAGCTGCTCTGTACGAATTGAGTACAAGTAGGTAGATAAAGGAAAATAAACATGAGTGGGTGGGTAACGAGGGAAGCGCACTCCTGACAAGATGCATGGTCACAAGGGGAAGTTATAAATCAGTAGGATAGCTTGTGCTGTTTCCATATTGCTTTGGTGCCTATCTAAAACTAGATGACATCCCGCGCGTTGCAGTGGGACTTCATGTTTCTCAATTGATGCAAAGTGAATTGAAATATTGTGTGATAATTGAAGTGCTTCCTGACAATAGATGCCCTTACTTCTAAAATGACTGAAAAAAATTGTAGATCATATTGCTCTTGAATTTCCGTTACTGACAAACCAAGAAAAACAAAAGCATACCCTTGGGAGTAACTTAGTTGTGCCATTCCATTGCACAATAGTACAATATTACCAGATACTCCAAGAGTATTATCAGCCGAAAAATATAAGTTTGGTTAAACCTTGGCCCACATCTAAGAATTGCCGGAAGCAGCATAGAAAGAGGAACAGTAGTAAGTTTGGTTAAACCTTGGCCCACATCCCAGCCGAAAAAGATAACACCTAGGGAAAAATTACAGTGAACCAAATACTTGTAATGAAATTGAGGGCGATAGAAGTGACTGTTATACGAAGCAACGAACGACTTGACTGTTGTTCGAAACAGGAAGGGAACAATGCACCAGGGGCCGCACCCATCCGACCCGCCACTGCCTGCTGTGGGGCGGGGAGGTGAGCGGAGGAAACGAGACACGTGCAGGTGCCGAGTGGTCGCAGCCGCTTCAGGGAACCTTCCCGACCTTCTGCCGGGACACCCAGCGTGCCTACGAGAATGGCCGGGGCCAACGTCGGCACAGCGGCATCCTCCGCGAGGCGCTCTGATTCTAGGGCGGGGGCGCCTGAGCGGGGGAAGCTGGAGGCAGCTAGGCAGGGCGGCCAGCCACCAGAAATCTTTCGTCGCTGTGAGGAACGCATACACCGTCGCTTACCCTGCTAATTGTCTGCTGGAGAAGATCAATTCAGTGATAAAATCCACAAACAAAATCCTTAGTGACAGAACGCCTACTCCATGCCAAACTCCAGGTTGACCACACCTAGCTACGCTGCCTCTGCCCATGCATCATAAGTTCATTACAGGCCAGTGTCATTGAATTGGGGTGGGCACAACAACAGTGGCTTCATGGTAGTTTTGGAAAAACTAGCACTTTTCCGATTAGAATAATCCGTGAGTATACAGTAAACATGACAAATATGGTATGCATCTCATACCAATACCTAAGTATGTGAGCACGTATAGTACATAGAACCGAAACATCTGTAAACATCATATATACGGCCAGCACATGGACGAGCAAATACGGAAGGAATGAGTCATACCCTCCGATTGGCCAGGCCAACGCAGCGGCGGCAGCGGTAGCATAGGCATTAGCCGAGGCCTTCTTCTTGGCGGCTTCCTCGTCAGCCGTGGAAACAGAGGCCGACGGATTGAGAGCAGTCGTGCCATTCTCCAGATCAACTATACATGCGGTCGTCGGAATAGGATCGCCGGAAGCAGCATAAAGAGAGGAACAGTAGATGACGGCTAGGGTTGTGCAAGAGGGAGTGAGTGAACTAGTTAGGGTTCACTCCACTGGCCAGCGCCTCCTTATATAGGTCATCAAGTAGAAGCCCCTTTCCCAAAAAAGTTTCGAGCAACTCCATTTCTACTGTTCTATTCAGTCAACCATGAGAAGTTTGCCTCTTATCAGTTGGAACCGTAACAGGGAAGATACACACACAAGCCTAGAAAAAAACCGCAGTAAAAAGCCATGTTTTTTTATTTTGAACAAAAAAAGAATCATGACATCGACATACAACATGTATTTACCATGGTCCAAGAATATTTAAACCCGAATTCAGGAAATAGTTTGAAGAACAAAAAAGAAGTCTTGTGTTGGCGGTGATGATGATAGGTGGTGTTCATCTGTTGATTTGAATTACTTGCTACTAATGTTCAACATCGGATCCGTTTTGCTTGTTTCTTGAGCTCTGCGATGGATATGGGTTTGAATTTTTGTGAGATGGTACACACGTAGTGCAAATGGTTTGATATTGTTTTTAATCTTTTTAGCGATTTCTAGAGACGATCATAACAACAAGGGGGAAATACCACACACATGGACGATGGACAAGTTAATGCATTTGCTCCAACACCTCACCACAGGGCAACGGCTGGATTTTGTACAAGGATTTACGATTTTACATGTTGCACTATCCACCTTGGTTGTCCTCAAGGAAGAAGTTGTTAGACTAGACATGATTATCAATGTTATTCTCAACAAGAAATGGACATATCATAAATCTCTACCACCTTACTGTCTTGGATCCGTCATGCCTAATTTCCAGATACCACTCATTCCAAAGTAGAAAAGATATTCGTCTTGAGGAATGCTCGATGGCAAGGAGACTTCATCGCCTAGCTCTAGCTGATTAGAATTAGAAGCTTAATAATAATACATACGAAGGAATGTTGAATGTGATGAAAGATCACAAATGAGAAAGAAATTGTGGCCAATTCATATGATGAATATAGGAAAGGAGAAGCTTTATATAGGCATGCAACATAAGGGTGAGATACACTATTACTTTAAGAAGGCCCTATCGCGGGTAACTATGTCCATAGTCATTGCGTGAAGTGATGCACGTGACTATGGTCCTGTTTATTTGGGTTTTTTCTTTTACTTTTGCAGCTTTTTCACTTTGGTCAAAAAAGTCATAAAAGCTTCTAAATAGGTGTCTTTGGAGTTTTTTTGGCTTTTGATGAATCAATATAACAATATTCAGCTTCAAAGGCCACAAAAGCTCCAAAAGCACCTATTTAGGAGCTTTTATGGCTTTTTTGCTAAAGTGAAAAAGCTGCAAAAGCAGAAGCAAAAACCCAAACAAACAGGGCCTATGTCAGGTTACCATGTCGATAGGACAAAGGGGCATCACCCACGTGACGCCCTTTCCTCGCATGCCCAACCATGCGATTCTCTTTCTCAACCTTTTCTCTCTCATATGAAAGTTCAAACTTCTTAAAACTTAAAACTTTTGAAAGTTCAATTTTTGGAAGTTTTTTTCTTTCAAAGTTTTAAGTATTTGAAATGTGAATTTCCTGCATGTTTGAAAATTCTTACAACTTTGTTTTTGTAATTATAATACTAATATTTCAAATTCTAAAAGTCCATTTAAAAAAAAGTGAAATGTTTGAAAGCTTAAAATTCCAAAAGTTTTATTTTTAAATATTTGAATTTGTAAAGTGGAGGCTGGATCTTCTAAAAGTTATTGAAAAGAAAAGTTTGGCCAAACATCAACTTAGAAAGGAAGTCTCACCATTTCTAGAAGTGATAGTTTTTTTGCTAGGGTCTAGAAGTGGTAGTTGAACAATGATAATTGAGCAACTAAATGGTTCGATCTACCGATTAGAAACATCCCTAGTGCTCTTACTAATTAAACATTCGCGAGGTAGTTGAGTAATGATGTAACTATTATTTAGTACGATGATTGTACCCATGTCTTTTAGGTATTATCCATGAGCAAGATTATAAGGACACCCCAATAAATTGTCCCACCAAAACTTTCTATATGCCTTGTTCATTTTTTTTAGTTTCGGCATTTGCCTACAACTTTAGAATAAACTGTTGCAGGCATGCATCTCACAATACACATAACATGAGGTAAAATCTTTCTTTTTTGTTATGTAAGAAACACAAGCCGGCTCATTCATTCTTATTCTTATTTGCTTCATTTTCTTTACCGTTTCCCCTTTTCCTCTTTTCCTTTTTTCATATTTCCTTTTTGATTTTTCTTCATCTACTTTTAATTTTTGTTTTATGTTTTAATTTTCTGCTTTCGAATTTATTTTGTAAAATAAATAAATAATGTTTGATCAATACCCTTGAATATTTTTAGAAAATTTGTGAACAATTCTAAAACTAGATGAACATTTTGCTCAATCCACGATCACTTTTTTTATTAATGTGCAAATATTTTTAAATTTTATATTAATTTCTAAAAAGTCACAAACACTTTTTACCTTATGTTGCGTAAGTTGCGTACTCTTACATAGATATTTAATAAGTTGGATACACTTATTAAATCTATATAGTTATTTATTTCATTAGATGAATATATTATTAATATATGTGATAAATATTAAAAATTAAGTTATAGTTTTTGAAACCATCAGAATTTTTTAGTTATATGAACTTTTTAAAAATACATGAACACTTTTTAAAATTACATGAACATTTTTCTCAAAGCCCTGGAAATTTTTAAATTACACTAGTACTTTTTATATTCATAATTTTTATATTTATATGATCATTTTTAGAATATATGAACACCTTTTAAAATTACATGGACATTTCTTCAAAAGAGTGGACATTTTTTAATTGAAGATTTTTTTTCTAAATATAAAGCAAATATTTTTTTGTAAATTACAAAGAGCATTATATTTCACATTTGTGACATTTTAAAAAACAAAGAAAAAAAATTGAAGGCTTATCTACGCAAATAATCGCTGAGATGCTATGTCTACTAGATCTGTAAACACCGAGAGCGTTTCCTCTGGTTATAGTTCGGCTGGCCCGACCGCCCGAGTGACGATAGTGGGCGTCACCGTCAGATTGCACGCATGATGCGTCATATAGTAGCCCCTGACTAGTAGGAAATAAACAAAAAACTTTAGGCCCTGCTGAATTGGGGCCTTGTGCACCCTCCATATGCCCTTGGTACGACCCGGAATGTGGGGAGCTCCTACGGCATTTCCTATTTGGCGCCACAGGCGCCAGTTAACGTGCATTTTGTTAACTGGCGCCCGTGGCGTCCGTAAATGGGCTGGCCCATCTAGGCGCCGGTTGACTTTGTTTTTGGAAAATTCTGTGAACTTTTTTGAATATTGATGAACTTTTTCTAAATTTGATGAACATTTTTTATTTAAAATGGATGAACTTTTTCTATTTATGAACTTTTTTTCAGTTCCATAAACTTTTTCTAAAATACGTGAACGTTTTTAAATTTCTATAAACTTTTTTCAAATTTTATGAATGTTTGCGAAATTGGATGAACTTTTTTTCAAATTGATGAACTTTTTCAAAATTTATGAACCTTTTTTAAAGATATGAACATATTTTTTCAAATGGATGACCTTTTTTTCTTTAAATCTGTAAACCTTTCTTCATTTCATATTTTTATTATACAGCGCTGCAGGCGCCCGTTAACGATACAGCGCCTGCAGCGCTGCTAGCATGGGCTGGCCCACTAGCGTAGTGCCCTAGTTTTTTTAGTTTTTTTGGCGAAAATAAAAATATGAAATGAAGAAAGGTTTACAGATTTAAAGAAAAAAGTTCATCCATTTGAAAAAAATATGTTCATATCTTTAAAAAAGTTCATAAATTTTGAAAAAGTTCATCAATTTGGAAAAAAGTTCATTCAAATTTAAAAAAAAGTTCATCCAATTTCGCAAACGTTCATAAAATATGAAAAAAGTTTATAGAAATTGAAAAAAGTTCATGTATTGCTAGAAAAAGTTCATGAAACTGAAAAAAAGTTCATAAATAAGAAAAGTTCATCCATTTTAAATAAAAAATGTTCATTAAATTTAGAAAAAGTTCATCAATATTCAAAAAATTCACAGAATTTTCCAATAAAAAGTCAACCGAGGCCTGGATGGGCCGGCCCAGTTAAGGACGCCACAAGCGCCAGTTAACAAAATGCACGTTAACTGGTGCTTGTGGCGCCAAATAGGAAATGCCGTATAGGAGCTCCCAGCTCCTACTCCGCGCTTTCAGCGCCATCTAAGCCAACTGGCGCTCGCAGCAGCTCTTTGCTGGGCCGTCTACTAACGCATAACGCCAGAGGACAAAAATCATATAGAAAGTTGTTGAGCCGAGGTTTCGAACTCACGCCAGCGCTTTCTAAAACAACTGGGCTAACCGACAGAGCTACCTGGTACTTGTAGAAACTAGTACCTCGATATTTCTTAAGGACAAAATTGGCTGCGCGGTTCCAAAAACTGAAAGTTCATAGATTAAAGAAAGTTCGTGAATTGTTTTAAAAAAGGAAAAGACCACGTATTTAGAAAAGTTCGAAAATATTGAAAAAAGTTCATGAAATTAAAAAAAGACCACTAATTTTAGAAAAATCGTAAGTTTGAAAAAAGTTCACAGATTTGAAAAAGATCACAAATACAAAAAAAAGTTCAAAAAAATTGAATAATGTTCACTAATTTGAGAAAAAAGTTCACGAATTTAAAAACAATTTCATCAATATTTTAAAAAGTTCATCATATTGAAAAAAGTTCATCATTTTTTTAAAAGTTCATCAATTATGAAAAATGTTCATCAAATTTTAAAAAAAAGTGCATCCCATTTAAAAAATGTTCATCCAATTTGGAAAAAGTTAGTCGATTTCGAAAAAAGTTCATCAAATTTGAAACAAAAGTTCATCGGTTTTGAAAAAAGTTCACCGGATTTGAAAAGGTTCACTAGATTTGAAAAAATTTCATTGATTTTGAACAAAAAATCATTGACTTAAAAAATCAAATTAGAGAAAAAGGTCTGGCGAATTTGAAATTTTCTTTTGAAAAAAGCTCGCACATTTAAGTAATAGAAAAAAGTAAAAAAAAAGGGAATGTTTCGCGGACAGTAGAGAATAAAAAGGTCGCAAGAAGCTTCACTGCGCTCCATCCCAAAATAGATGACCCAACTTTGTACTAACTTTAGTACAAAGTTGAGTCATCTATTTTGGGATGGAGGGAGTATAATCTATCGTGTTGTCGTACTGGTTAGCGCGGTTTGCTTGTACAGAGTGGTCTCGAGTTCGAAACTGGCTGGCTCACCTCTTTTTTGATCTTTTCCAAAAAAAACGTACAATGGGCCGGCCCAGCTTGGACTGCTGCAGGCGCCCGTTTGCGAATTGCAGTGTAATGGGCGCCTGCTGCGCCAAATAGGAATTGCCCGGAATGTGTTAGCTTTTACTACATGTGAATTAATACAATCATGATAAACTCATTAGTAAAGAACCGCCATAAATTGTGGTAATCTTCTTAGTGAAGAATTGAGGCACTCTTAGTTTCAACTGCAGACAACTTATCATATTTTGTGGTTTCTATAAATGAAATCGGAGGGGAAACCCTCTTTTGCTAAAAAAAACTGATCATATTTTGAAGTCCAGGGAGATGCAATCAAAGAATACAAGGTGACATCTATATCTACCATGAATCATCATATTTCAGACGTTCTAAAAAAGGTTAAATTAGTGGCTACACTATTGTCACCAACATAATCACATCATGGTCCTGGGAAGACACGCATCCTCGTCAAATACATTGGTTGTTTTTCTTGAATGCAGATACTGATGCTCAGACGGTCCGAATCTCCAGCCCATTGGTTGATAGCTCCACTGGCTTATGTCGCCATCCCCCAAATTACTATGAATAATGAAGCCATGCTTTCTTTCCTCATGCCGCCCATTCCGAAATACCTTATGTCTATCATGATGATCAAAACTTACTTAAAGCTTCCACGCCATGTGAAGAAGTCTAATAGGTTTGGAGATCACAAGTTAAACAATAGAGCAACTTTCTAGCTTATTACTTCTAACACATTACTAGACCTTTCTAATCGTATGGGACATCTTCCTTTCTATCCACATTCTTTCTTGCTTTGTTTAGTTTGGTTCCGCTACTAGCAAAAGGGAAACTGAGGAAGAAGACATACATGAACAAGGGGGCAGCACCAGAGGAGTGAAATGTGAGTTGGTTGATGGAATCATGGGATGAAATGAAGTAGTAGTACTTCTAAAGTACGTGAAATCCCAATGCCATGCGTAAAAGGAAAGATGGTACTGTACGATGCGCGCGCACATGTTGTGAATATCACATGGAATTTGGAAGGCAAAGGAACATTTTCATAACATCACATATGGAACCTAAGTATAACAACAAGATAACAAATATATTTGCCTCAATATCAGAATATATGATAGAATTACAGAGAAAAATTTATAAATTTAGAAGCTACAACTTTTGTAAGGCACACCGTGTCAATGAATTCCCACGGCACATGTAGTGCCCATTTCCAGAATATGTAATAGCAATATAAGTCGTATGTTTGAATGTGTAGGAACCTAGAAAATCGTATTTCCTTAGAAAAATGGACAGAGCACATGAGAATGGTCCAATGTAGGTCCTGAGTTTTGATTGTACATTTGTACACGTGTTTCTAATACAAAATGTACTAGAAACCAAAAGTAACATGATATGTATGAGGAGGTAACATTGAACCATGGGAGACAAATCTGAGGTACACTCAAGACAAGTATGAACAGATAGATTTCATTTCCTCACCCACATCCTACATTTACAACATACGGCATCTCCTCCTGAATCAAGTTTACAACATTGAACAGTCGTACCCTCTTCTTGCTAGCAGGTGACGAGGATATCTCTGCAGCAATTAGTATTGCAAAGTTCTTGCTAGGTACTGGAAGCTCGCAAGCAATGAGATTCTCATTGACTGCTTCATAGGCAAGCAAATTTCGCCATTGTTACTCATGCGAATTAGTCATGGTTCTCCTGTGTCATATTTTTCTGCATTGATGTGAAAAGGTCACATTTGCAAATTAAATATTTTATCAAGCTTGTGTGCCTAAAGATATTAGGATAAACCCTCATTAACTGCAGTGTGCTGGCCATATTCGACTCGCCTATCATGTCCTTGGCGGCTATGCACTGCCCCTGCATCATTGGGAGAGGCGGCGGCCCTCGTGTGCGCCTGCACCCTCGCGATGGACAACACAACATGGAGGCAGTTTTGTGTGGTACCAATGTCCCACCTCCCAACTTGCATGCCTTTGTTGCTGACATGTCATTGACAACAAACCGAAAAACGTCGGATCGTCCTGACACTCTCGATCCCCCTCTCCTACCTGATTACAAATCTAGCAAAGTGCGACAAAACATAAGCATTGACAAACACTAACACAGTTTTGCAAGATCAATATTCGAGGGAATAATTGAACATTTCGGCCTTGTGGTAGGTATGCCTACATCTTTTCTTGCTCCAGGTAGGTTACGAAATGGCACAAGAAAAGAAATCTCATTTTTATCACATCCAGTTGTTCTATAGTGTAACCGGGCAACGCCTCTCGTTGGGTCAAATCGGATTTTATTTACCATGGGTGGTCAAGTCAAAAAAGTCATCAATCAATTTAAATTATTTGCAAGGGAAAACAGTCAATTTAAATGTTTTAATCAGGTCTGGTCCAGCAAGCAAGCATGAACCCACGAACTACTCCCTTCATTTCAATGAATAAAATGTGCATATGCATATTAAAGTTGAATTTTAGCCATAAACCAGATCAACAAAATATGGGTTATATGTGAAACAAATTATATCGTTGAATTATTATTCAAAATAAGTCTCCAGTAGTATAAATTTTAAGCCATCAACAATAAATATTATTGATTTAATTTAAGGTCAATCTTAGATTTTAAAAAGACATGCACAACTTATGCATTGAAATGAAGGAAGTGAAGGGAATATGCCCTAGAGGCAATAATAAAGTTCTTATTTATTTCCTCATATCATGATAAATGTTTATTATTCATTCTAGAATTGTATTAACCGGAAACATAATACATGTGTGAATACATAGACAAACATAGTGTCATTAGTATGCCTCTACTTGACTAGCTCGTTAATCAAAGATGGTTGAGTTTCCTAGCCATAGACATGCGTTGTCATTTGATTAACGAGATCACATCATTAGGAGAATGATGTGATTGACTTGACCCATTCCGTTAGCTTAGCACTTGATCGTTTAGTATGTTGCTATTGCTTTCTTCATGACTTATACATGTTCATATGACTGTGAGATTATGCAACTCCCGTTTATCGGAGGAACACTTTGTGTGCTACCAAAGGTCACAACGTAACTAGGTGATTATAAAGGAGCTCTACAGGTGTCTCCAAAGGTACATGTTGAGTTGGCGTATTTCGAAATTAGGATTTGTCACTCCGATTGTCGGAGAGGTATCTCTGGGCCCTCTCAGTAATGCACATCACTATAAGCCTTGCAAGCAATGTAGCTAATGAAGTTAGTTGCGGAATGATGCTTTACGTAACGAGTAAAGAGACTTGCCGGTAACGAGATTGAACTAGGTATTGAGATACCGACGATCGAATCTCGGGCAAGTAACATACCGATGACAAAGGGAACAACGTATGTTGTTAAGCAGTTTGACCGATGAAGATCTTCGTAGAATATGTAGGAGCCAGTATGAGCATCCAGGTTCCGCTATTGGTTATTGACCGGAGACATGTCTTGGTCATGTCTACATAGTTCTCGAACCCGTAGGGTCCGCACGCTTAAAGTTTGGTGACGATCGATATTATGAGTTTTTGTGTTTTGATGTACCGAAGGTAGTTCGGAGTCTCGGATATGATCACGGACATAACGAGGAGTCTCGAAATGGTCGAGACGTAAATATCGATATATTGGATGACTATGTTCGGACACCGGAATGGTTTCGGGCATATATCGGAGGACCGGGGGGTTACCGGAACCCCCCGGGGCGTTTAGTGGGCCTAATGGGCCCTAGTGGAGAAGAGGAGGGGCGGCCAGGGCAGGCCGTGCGCCCCCCTTTCCTTCCTCTCCTCTCTCCCTTCCTCCCCCCTTCCTACTCCAACTAGGAAAAAGAGGGAGTCCTACTCCCGGTGAGAGTAGGACTCCTCCCTGGCGCGCCTTCTCCTGGCCGGCCGCCCCCTCCCCCTTGATCATTTATATACGGGGGCAGGAGGGCACCTCTAGACACAACAGTTGATTTCTTGATCTCTTAGCCATGTGCGGTGCCCCCCTCCACCAGATTCCACCTCGGTAATATCGTAGCGGTGCTTAGGCGAAGCCCTGTACCGTTAGCATCATCAACACCGTCATCACGCCGTCGTGCTGACGAAACTCTCCCGCAAAGCTCTGCTGGATCGGAGTTCGTGGGACATCATCGAGCTGAACGTGTGCTGAACTTGGAGGTGTTGTATGTTCGGTACTTGATCGCTCGGATCGTGAAGACGTACGACTACATCAACCGTGTTGTGCTAACGCTTCCACTTTTGGTCTATGAGGGTACGTGGACAACACTCTCCCCTCTCGTTGCTATGCATCACCATGATCTTGCGTGTGCGTAGGAATTTTTTTGAAATTACTACGTTCCCCAATAGTGGCATCTGAGCCTGGTTTTATGCGTAGATGTTATATGCACGAGTAGAACACAAGTGAGTTGTGGGCGATACAAGTCATACTGCTTACCAGCATGTCATACTTTGGTTTGGCGGTATTGTTGGATGAAGCGGCCCAGACCTACATTACACATACGCTTACGCGAGACTGGTTCTACCGACGTGCTTTGCACATAGGTGGCTGGCGGGTGTCAGTTTCTCCAACTTTAGTTGAACCGAGTGTGGCTACGCCCGGTCCTTGAGAAGGTTAAAACAACACTAACTTGACGAACTATCATTGTGGTTTTGATGCGTAGGTAAGATCGGTTCTTGCTCAGCCCGTAGCAGCCACATAAAACTTGCAACAACAAAGTAGAGGACGTCTAACTTGTTTTTGCAGGGCATGTTGTGATGTGATATGGTCAAGACATGATGCTAAATTTTGTTGTATGAGATGATCATGTTTTGTAACAAAGTTATCGACAACTGGTAGGAGCCATATGGTTTTCACTTTATTGTATGCAATGCAATCACCCTGTAATTGCTTTACTTTATAACTAAGCGGTAGCGATAGTCGTAGAATTAATAGGTGGCAAAACGACAACAATGCTATGATGAAGATCAAGGTGTCGAGCCGGCGACGATGGTGATCATGACGGTGCTTCCGAGATGGTGATCACAAGCACAAGATGATGATGACCATATCATATCACTTATATTGATTGCATGTGATGTTTATCCTTTATGCATCTTATTTTGCTTTGATTGACGGTAGCATTATAAGATGATCTCTCACTAAATTTCAAGGTATAAGTGTTCTCCCTGAGTATGCACCATTGCGAAAGTTCTTCATGCTGAGACACCACGTGATGATCGGGTGTGATAGGCTCTACATTCAAATACAATGGGTGCAAAACAGTTGCACACGCGGAATACTCAGGTTAAACTTGACGAGCCTAGCATATACAGATATGGCCTCGGAACACTGAGACCAAAAGGTCGAGCGTGAATCATATAGTAGATATGATCAACATAGTGATGTTCACCATTGAAAACTACTCCATCTCACGTGATGATCGGACATGGTTTAGTTGATTTGGATCACGTAATCACTTAGATGATTAGAGGGATGTCTATCTAAGTGGGAGTTCTTAAGTAATATGATTAATTGAACTTAAATTTATCATGAACTTAGTACCTGATAGTATTTTACTTGTCTATGTTTGTTGTAGATATATGGCTTGTGATGTTGTTCCGTTGAATTTTAATGCGTTCCTTGAGAAAGCTAAGTTGAAAGATGATGGTAGCAATTACACGGACTGGGTCCGTAACTTGAGGATTATCCTCATTGCTGCATAGAAGAATTACGTCCTGGAAGCACTGCTGGGTGCCAGGCCTGCTGTAGATGCAACTGACGACGTTAAGAACGTCTGGCAGAGCAAAGCCGATGACTACTCAATAGTTCAGTGTGCCATGCTTTACGGCTTAGAACCGGGACTTCAACGACGTTTTGAACGTCATGGAGCATATGAGATGTTCTAGGAGTTGAAGTTAATATTTCAAGCAAATGCCCGGATTGAGAGATATGAAGTATCCAATAAGTTCTATAGCTGCAAGATGGAGGAGAATAGTTCTGTGAGTGAACATATACTCAAAATGCCTGGGTATAATAATCACTTGATTCAATTCGGAGTTAATCTTCCTGATGATAGTGTCATTGACAGAATTCTTCAATCACTGCCACCAAGCTACAAGATCTTCGTGATGAACTATAATATGCAAGGGATGAACAAGACTATTCCCGAGCTCTTCGCAATGCTAAAAGCTGTGGAGGTAGAAATCAAAAAGGCGCATCAAGTGTTGATGGTCAATAATACCACCAGTTTCAAGAAAATGAGTAAAGGGAAGAAGAAGGAAAACATCAAGAAGAACGGCAAACAAATTGCTGCTCAAGAGAAGAAACCCAAGTCTGGACCTAAGCCCGAGACTGAGTGCTTCTACTGCAAGCAGACTAGTCACCGGAAGCGGAACTGCCCCAAGTATTTGGCGGATAAGAAGGATGGCAAGGTGAACAAAGGTATATGTGATATACATGTTATTGATGTGTACCTTACTAATGCTCGCAGTAGCACCTGGGTATTCGATATTGATTCTGTTGCTAATATTTGCAACTCGAAACAGGGACAACGGATTAAGCGAAGATTAGCTAAGGACGAGGTGACGATGCGTGTGGGAAATGGCTCCAAAGTCGATGTGATCGCGGTCGGCACGCTACCTCTACATCTACCTTCGGGATTAGTTTTAGACATGAATAATTGTTATTTGGTGCCAGCGTTAAGCATGAACATTATATCTGGATCTTGTTTGATGCGAGACGGTTATTCATTTAAATCAGAGAATAATGGTTGTTCTATTTATATGAGTAACATCTTTTATGGTCATGCACCCTTGAAGAGTGGTCTATTTTTGTTGAATCTCGATAGTAGTGACACACATATTCATAATGTTGAAGCCAAAAGATGCAGAGTTGATAATGATAGTGCAACTTATTTGTGGCACCGCCGTTTGGGTTATATTGGTGTAAAGCGCATGAAGAAACTCCATACTGATGGACTTTTGGAATCACTTGATTATGAATCACTTGATACTTGCGAACCATGCTTCATGGGCAAGATGACTAAAACGCCGTTCTCCGGAACTATGGAGCGGGCAACAGATTTATTGGAAATCATACATACTGATGTATGTGGTCTAATGAATATTGAGGCTCGCGGCGGGTATCGTTATTTTCTCTCCTTCACTGATGATTTGAGCAGATATGGGTATATCTACTTAGTGAAACATAAGTCTGAAAGATTTGAAAAGTTCAAAGAATTTTAGAGTGAAGTGGAAAATCATCGTAACAAGAAAATAAAGTTTCTGCGATCTGAAAGTGGAGGAGAATATTTGAGTTACGAGTTTGGTCTACATTTGAAACAATGCGGAATAGTTTCACAACTCACGCCACCTGGAACACCACAACGTAATGGTGTGTCCGAACATCGTAATCATACTTTACTAGATATGGTGCGATCTATGATGTCTCTTACTGATTTACCGCTATCGTTTTGGGGTTATGCTTTAGAGACGGCCGCATTCACGTTAAATAGGGCACCATCAAAATCCGATGAGATGATGCCTTATGAACTGTGGTTTGGCAAGAAACCAAAGTTGTCGTTTCTTAAAGTTTGGGGCTGCGATGCTTATCTGAAAAAACTTCAACCTGATAAGCTCGAACCCAAATCGGAGAAATGTGTCTTCATAGGATACCCAAAGGAGACTATTGGGTACACCTTCTATCATAGATCTGAAGGCAAGACTTTTGTAGCTAAATTTGGATCCTTTCTAGAGAAGGAGTTTCTCTCGAAAGAAGTGAGTGGGAGGAAAGTAGAACTTGATGAGGTAACTGTACCTGCTCCCTTATTGGAAAGTAGTTCATCACAGAAATCGGTTCCTGTTGCATCTACACCAATTAGTGAGGAAGTTAATGATATTGATCATGAAACTTCAGATCAAGTTTCTACCGAACCTCGTAGGTCAACTAGAGTAAGATCCGCACCAGAGTGGTACGGTAATCCTACTCTAGAGGTCATGTTACTTGACAATGGCGAACCTACGAACTATGAGGAAGCAATGATGAGCCCAGATTCCGCAAAATGGCTTGAGGCCATGAAATCTGAGATGGGATTCATGTATGAGAACAAAGTGTGGACTTTGGTTGACTTGCCCGATGATCGGCAAGCCATCGAAAATAAATGGATCTTCAAGAAGAAGACTGATGCTGATGGTAATGTTACTATCTACAAAGGTCGACTTGTTGCAAAATGTTTTCGACAAGTTCAAGGGGTTGACTACGATGAGACTTTCTCACCTGTGGCGATGCTTAAGTCTGGCTGAATCATGTTAGCAATGGCCGCATTTTATGATTGTGAAATATGGCAAATGGATGTCAAAACTGCATTCCTGAATGGATTTCTAGAAGAGGAGTTGTATATGATGCAACCAGAAGGTTATGTCGATCCAAAAGGTGCTAACAAAGTGTGCAAGCTCCAGTCATCCATTTATGGACTGGTGCAAGCCTCTCGGAGTTGGAATAAACGTTTTGATAGTGTGATCAAAGCATATGGTTTTATACAGACTTTTGGAGAAGCCTGTATTTACAAGAAAGTGAGTGGGAGCTCTGTAGCATTTCTGATATTATATGTAGACGACATATTGTTAATTGGAAATGATATAGAATTTCTGGATAGCATAAAAAGATACTTGAATAAAAGTTTTTCAATGAAAGACCTCGATGAAGCTGCTTATATATTGGGCATCAAGATCTATAGAGATAGATCAAGACGCTTAATTGGACTTCCACAAAACACATACCTTGATAAAGTTTTGAAAAAGTTCAAAATGGATCAAGCAAAGAAAAGGTTCTTGCTTGTATTACAAGGTGTGAAGTTGAGTCAGACTCAATGCCCGACCACTACAGAAGTTCTTGCTAGGTACTGGAAGCTCGCAAGCAATCAGATTCTCATTGACTGCTTCATAGGCAAGCAAATTTCGCCATTGTTACTCATGAGATTTAGTCATGGTTCTCTTGTGTCATATTTTCTGCATTGATGTGAAAAGGTTACATTTGCAAATTAAATATTTAATCAAGCTTGTGTGCCTAAAGATATTAGGATAAACCCTCATCAACTGCAGTGTCCTGGCCATATTCAACTCGCCTATCATGTCCTTGGCGGCTGTGCACTACCCCTGCATCCTTGGGAGAGGCGGCAGCCCTCGTGTGCGCCTGCACCCTCGCGATGGACAGCACAACATGTAGGCAGTTTTGTGTGGTACCGATGTCCCACCTCCCAACTTGCATGCCTTTGTCGCTGACATGCCGTTGACAACAAACCGAAAAACGTCGGATCGTCCTGACACTCTCCATCCCCCTCTCTTACCTGATTACAAATCTAGCAAAGTGCGACAAAACATAAGCATTGACAAACACTAACACAGTTTTGCAAGATCAATATTTGAGCGAATAATTGAACATTTCGGCCTTGTGGTAGGTATGTCTACATCTTTTATTGCTCCAGGTAGGTTACAAAATGGCACAAGAAAACAAATCTCATTTTTATCACATCTAGTTGTTCTATAGTGTAACTGAGCAATGCCTCTCGTTGGGTCGAATCGGATTTTATTTACCATGGGTGGTCAAGTCAAAAATGTCATCAATCAACTAAAATTATTTGCAAGGGAAAACAGTCAATTTAAATGTTTTAATCAGGTCTGGTCCAGCAAGCAAGCATGAACCCACGAACTACTCCCTTCATTTCAATGAATAAAATGTGCATATGCATATTAAAGTTGAATTTTAGCCATAAACCAGATCAACAAAATATGGGTTATATGTGAAAGAAATTATATCGTTGAATTATTATTCAAAATAAGTCTCCAATAGTATAAGTTTTAAGCCATCAATAATAAATATTATTGATTTAATTTAAGGTCAATCTTAGATTTTAAAAAGACATGCACAACTTATGCATTGAAATGAAGGAAGTGAAGGGAATATGCCCTAGAGGCAATAATAAAGTTATTATTTATTTCCTCATATCATGATAAATGTTTATTATTCATGCTAGAATTGTATTAATCGGAAACATAATACATGTGTGAATACATAGACAAACATAGTGCCACTAGTATGCCTCTACTTGACTAGCTCGTTAATCAAAGATGGTTGAGTTTCCTAGCCATAGACATGAGTTGTCATTTGATTAACGAGATCACATCATTAGGAGAATGATGTGATTGACTTGACCCATTCCGTTAGCTTAGCACTTGATCGTTTAGTATGTTGCTATTGCTTTCTTCATGACTTATACATGTTCCTATGACTGTGAGATTATGCAACTCCCGTTTACTGGAGGAACAGTTTGTGCGCTACCAAACGTCACAACGTAACTGGGTGATTATAAAGGAGCTCTACAGGTGTCTCCAAAGGTACATGTTGAGTTGGCGTATTTCGAGATTAGGATTTGTCACTCTGATTGTCGGAGAGGTATCTCTGGGCCCTCTCGGTAATGCACATCACTATAAGCCTTGCAAGCAATGTAGCTAATGAAGTTAGTTGCGGAATGATGCATTACATAACGAGTAAAGAGACTTGCCGGTAACGACATTGAACTAGGTTTTGAGATACCGACGATCGAATCTCGGGCAAATAACATACCGATGACAAAGGGAACAACGTATGTTGTTATGCGGTTTGACCGATAAAGATCTTCGTAGAATATGTAGGAGCCAATATGAGCATCCAGGTTCCGCTATTGGTTATTAACCGGAGACGTGTCTCGGTCATGTCTACATAGTTCTCGAACCCGTAGGGTCCGCACGCTTAAAGTTTGGTGATGATCGGTATTATGAGTTTTTGTGTTTTGATGTACCGAAGGTAGTTCGAAGTCTCGGATATGATCACGGACATAACGAGGAGTCTCTAAATGGTCGAGACGTAAAGATCGATATATTGGATGACTATGTTCGTACACCGGAATGGTTTCGGATGGTTTCGGGCATATACCGGAGGACCGGGGGGGTTACCGGAACCCCCACGGGGGTTTAGTGGGCCTAATGGGCCCTAGTGGAGAAGAGGAGGGGCGGCCAGGGCAGGCCGCACACCCCCCCCTCTAGTCCGAATAGTTCAAGGAGGTCCCCCCTTTCCTTCCTCTCCTCTCTCCCTTCCTTCCCCCTTCCTACTCCAACTAGGAAAAGGAGGGAGTCCTACTCCCGGTGAGAGTAGGACACCTCCCTGGCGCGCCTCCTCCTGGCCGGCCGCCCCTCCCCCTTGATCCTTTCTATATGGGGGCAGGGGGCACCTCTAGGCACAACAATTGATCTCTTGATCTCTTAGCCGTGTGTGGTGCCCCCCTCCACCAGATTCCACTTCGGTAATATTGTAGCTGTGCTTAGGCGAAGCCCTGGGTCGGTAGCATCATCAACACCATCATCACGCTATCGTGCTGACGGAACTCTCCCGCAAAGCTCTGCTGGATTGGAGTTCGTGGGACATCATTGAGCTGAACATGTGCTGAACTCGGAGGTGTCGTACGTTTGGTACTTGATCGGTCGGATCGTGAAGATGTACGACTACATCAACCACGTTGTGCTAACGCTTCCGCTTTCGGTCTATGAGGGTACGTGGACAACACTCTCCCCTCTCGTTGCTATGCATCACCATGATCTTGCATGTGCGTAGGAAATTTTTTGAAGTTACTACGTTCCCCAACAGGAAGCAGCTACATGCCTCATATATTTTAATCAAGTACACTGCACTTGTTTAGTTTAAATGTATTTTCACCCGACAAGAATGGAGTCTGAGGCCCGTGTGGATGTTCACTATTCGATAGAGGAACTTCGCACTTGATGGGCATATTCCTTTCTATTCTGTAGTCTTCCATACTTAATAGTGTGTCATTGGTAGGAAAAGAGTTGAAGTAGACATCACATACATATGGACAGAGGAACGGTGGGACAATATGGACAGAGGAACGGTTGGTAGATGGAATACCAGATTGTAATGAAATGTACTTATAAAGTACATGGAACTCCATGTCATATCATGTGTAAAAATAAAGATGGCACTGTTTATCTAGGTGATGCACAACAACGAGATGGGAGAGTGTGTCCACGTACCCTCGTAGACCGAAAGCGGAAGCATTTCAATAACGCGGTTGATGTAGTCGAACGTCTTCGCGATCCACCCGATCCAAGTACTGAACGTACGGCGCCTCCGCGTTCAACGCACATTCAACTCAATGATGTCCCTCGTGCTCTTGATCCGGTTGAGGACGAGGGTGAGTTCCGTCGCACGACGGCGTGGCAACGGTGATGATGATGCTACCGGCGCAGGGCTTCGCCTAAGCACTACGATGGTATGATCGAGGTGTGTAACTATGGAGGGGGGCACCGCACACAGTTGGGAGAGAAAATTGTGTGTTATAGGGTGCCCCCTGCCCCCTTAGATAAAGGAGCAAGGGGGGAGGCCGGTTATACCCTAGGGCGCACCCCAAGAGGGGAGTCCTACTAGGACTACTAGTCCTAGTAGGATTCCACCAAGGGGGATAGAGGGGGAAGGAAGGAGAGGGAGAGTGACTAGGAAAGGGGGTCTCCGCCCCCCTTCCCTACTCCAATTTGGACCCAAGGGGGAGGGGCCGTCCCTCTCTCTCTCCACCAAGGCCCAATGTGGTCAATAAGTTCCCCGGGGGGTTCGGGTAACCCCTCCGGCACTCCGGTTTTACCCAAAACTTTTCGGAACACTTCCGGTGTCCGAATATAGCCGTTCAATATATCAATCTTTATGTCTCAACCATTTAGAGACGCCTCGTCACGTTCGTGATCTCATCCGGGACTCTGAACATACTTCGGTCATCAAAAACACATAACTCATAATACATATCGTCATCGAACGTTAAGCGTGCGGACACAACGTGTTTGAGAACTATGTAGACATGACCGAGACACATCTCTGGTCAATAACCAATAGCAGAACCTGGATGCTCATATTGGCTCCTACATATTCTATGAAGATCTTTATCAGTCAAACCGCATAACAACATACGTTGTTCCCTTTGTCATCGGTATGTTACTTGCTCGAGATTCAATCGTCGCTATCATCATACCTAGTCCAATCTCGTTACCGGCAAGTCTCTTTACTCGTTCTGTAATACTTCATCCCGCAAGTAACTCATTAGTCACATTGCTTGCAAGGCTTATAGTGTTGAGCATTACCGAGAGGGCCCAGAGATACCTCTCCAAAACACGGAGTGACAAATCCTAATCTCGATCTATGCCAACCCAACAAACACCTTCGGAGACACCTATAGAGCACCTTTATAATCACCCTTTTACGTTGTGACGTTGGTAGCACACAAAGTGTTCCTCCAGTCTGAGGAACATGTATAAGTTATGAAGAAAGCAATAGCAATGAAACTTTAACGATCATAATGCTAAGATAACAAATGGGTCATGTCCATAACATCATTATCCTAATGATGTGATCCTGTTCATCAAATGACAACACATGTCTATGGTTAGGAAACGTAACCATCTTTGATAAATGAGATAGTCAAGTAGAGGCATACTAGGGACATTATGTTTTGTCTATGTATTCACACATGTACTAAGTTTTCGGTTAATACAATTCTAGCATGAATAATAAACATTTATCATGAAATAAGGAAATAAATAATAACTTTATTATTGCCTCTAGGGCATATTTCCTTCAGTCTCCCACTTGCACTAGAGTCAATAATCTAGATTATAAAGTAATGATTCTAACACCCATGGAGTTTTGGAGCTGATCATGTTTTGTTCGTGGAAGAGGCTTAGTCAACGGGTCTGCAACATTCAGATCCGTATGTATCTTGCAAATCTCTATGTCCCCTTCCGACACTTGATGACGGATGGAATTGAAGCGTCTCTTGATGTGATTGGTTCTCTTGTAAAATCTGGATTCCTTTGCCAAGGAAATTACACCAGTATTGTCAAAAAAGATTTTCATTGGACCCGATGCACTAGGTATGACACCTAGATCGGATATAAACTCCTTCATCTAGACTCCTTCATTTGCTGCGTCCGAAGCAGCAATGTACTCTGCTTCACACGTAGATCCCTTCATGACACTCTACTTGGAACTGCTCCAACTGACAGCTCCTCCATTCAATAAAAATATGTATCCGGTTTGCGACTTAGAGTCATCCGGATCAGTGTCAAAGCTTGCATCGATGTAACCGTTTACGATGAGCTCTTTGTCACCTCCATAAACGAGAAACATATCCTTAGTCCTTTTCAGGTATTTTAGGATGTTCTTGACTGTTCTCCAGTGCTCCACTTCAGGATTACTTTGGTACCTCTCTGCTATACTTATAGCAAGGCACACATCAGGTCTGGTACACAGCATTGCATACATGATAGAACCTATGGCTGAAGCATAGGGAATGACTTTCATTTTCTCTCTATCTTCTGGAGTGGTCGGGCATTGAGTCTGACTCAACTTCACACCTTGTAACACAGGCAAGAAACCTTTCTTTGACTGATCCATTTTGAACTTCTTCAAAACTTTATCAAGGTATGTGCTTTGTGAAAGTCCAATTAAGCGTCTTGATCTATCTCTATAGATCTTGATGCCCAATATATAAGCAGCTTCTCCAAGGTCTTTCACTGAAAAACTCTTATTCAGCTATCCCTTTATGCTATCTAGAAATTCTATATCATTTCCAATCAACAATATGTCATCCACATATAATATTAGAAATGCTACAGAGCCCCCACTCACTTTCTTGTAAATACAGGTTTCTCCAAAAGTATGTATAAAACCATATACTTTGATCACACTATCAAAGTGTTTATTCCAACTCTGAGAGGCTTGCACCAGTCCATAAATGGATCGCTGGAGCTTGCACACTTTGTTAGCACCCTTTGGATCGACAAAACCTTCTGGTTGCATCATATACAACTCTTCTTCCAGAAATCTATTCAGGAATGCAGTTTTGACATCCATCTGCCAAATTTCATAATCATAAAATGAGGCAATTGCTAACATGATTCGGACTGACTTAAGCATCGCTTCGGGTGAGAAAGTCGCATCGTAGAACTTGTCGAAAACCTTTCGCAACAAGTCGAGCTTTGTAGAAAGTAACATTACTGTCAGCATCGGTCGTCTTCTTGAAGATCCATTTATTTTCTATGGCTTGCCGATCATTGGGAAAATCCACCAAAGTCCACACTTTGTTCTCATACATGGATCCCATCTCAGATTTCATGGCCTCAGGCCATTTCGCGGAATCTGGGCTCATCATCGCTTCCTCATAATTCGTAGGTTCACCATGGTCTAGTAACATGACTTCCAGAACAGGATTGCCGTACCACTCTGGTGTGGATCTTACTCTGGAAGACCTACGAGGTCTGGTAGTAACTTGATCTGAAGTTTCATGATCATCATCATTAGCTTCCTCGCTAATTGGTGCAGGAATCACTTGAACTAATTTCTATGATGAACTACTTTCCAATAAGGGAGAAGGTACAATTACCTCATCAAGTTCTACTTTCCTCCCACTCACTTCTTTCAAGAGAAACTCCTTCTCTAGAAAGGATCCATTCTTAGCAACAAATATTTAGCCTTCAGAGCTGTGATAGAAGGTGTAACCAACAGTTTTCCTTTGGTATCCTATGAAGGCGCACTTCTCCGATTTGGGTTCGAGCTTATCAGGTTGAAGCTTTTTCACATAAGCATCGCACCCCCAAACTTTAAGAAACGACAACTTTGATTTCTTGCCAAACCACAGGGCGTCGCCTCAATGGATTTTGATGGTGCCCTATTTAAAGTGAATGCAGCCATCTCGAAAGCATAACCCCAAAATGATAGCGGTAAATCAGTAAGAGACATCGTAGATCACACCATATCTAATAAAGTACGGTTACGACGTTTGGACACACCATTTTGCTGTGGTGTTCTAGGTGGCGTAAGCTGTGAAACTATTCCACATTGTTTCAAATGAAGTCCAAACTCGTAACTCAAATATTCTCCTCCACGATTAGATCGTAGAAACTTTATTTTCTTGTTATGATTTTCCACTTTACTCTGAAATTCTTTGAACTTTTCAAATGTTTCAGACTTATGCTTCATTAAGTAGATATAACCATGTCTCCTCAAATCATCTTTGAAGGTAAGAAAATAATGATACCCGCCACGAGCCTCAACCCTCATTAGACCGCATACATCTGTATGTATAATTTCCAATAAGTCAGTAGCTCGTTCCATTGTTCCGGAGAACGGAGTTTTAGTCATCTTGCCCATGAGGCACGGTTCGCAAGCACCAAGTGATTCATAATCAAGTGATTCCAAAAGTCCATCAGCATGGAGTTTCTTCATGCGCTTTACACCGATATGACCCAAATGGCAGTGCCACAAATAAGTTGCACTATCATTATCAACTTTGCATCTTTTGGCTTCAATTTTATGAACATGTGTATCACCACGATCGAGATTCAACAAAAATAGACCACTCAGCAAGGGTGCATGACCGTAAAAGATATTACTCATATAAATAGAACAACCATTATTCTCTGATTTAAATGATTAACCGTCTCGTGTCAAACAAGATCCAGAAACAATGTTCATGCTCAACGCTGGCACCAAATAACAATTATTCAGGTCTAAAACTAATCCCGAAGGTAGATGTAGAGGTAGCGTGCCGACGGCGATCACATCGACCTTGGAACCATTTCCCACACGCATCGTGAAGGAAATATGCCCTGGAGGCAATAATAAAGTTATTATTTATTTCCTAAATTCATGATAAATTTTTATTATTCATGCTAGAATTGTATTAACCGGAAACTTAGTACATGTGTGAATACATAGACAAAACATATAGTCCCTTGTATGCCTCTACTTGACTAGCTCGTTAATCAAAGATGGTTAAGTTTCCTAACCATAGACATGTGTTGTCATTTGATGAACGGGATCACACCATTAGGAGAATGATGTGATGGACATGACCCATCTGTTAGCTTAGCATTATGATCATGTTAGTTTCGTTGCTACTGCTTTCTTCATAACTTATACAAGTTCCTTAGACTATGAGATTATGCAACTCCCGAATACCAGAGGAACACTTTGTGTGCTACCAAACGTCACAACGTAAAAGGGTGATAATAAAGGTGCTCTACAGGTGTCTCCGAAGGTGTTTGTTGGGTTGGCATAGATCGAGATTAGGATTTGTCACTCCGTGTTTCGGAGAGGTATCTCTGGGCCCTCTCGGTAATACTCATCACTATAAGCCTTGCAAGCATTGTAACTAATGAGTTAGTTGTGGGATGAAGTATTACGGAACGAGTAAAGAGACTTGCCGATAATGAGACTGAACTAGGTATTGAGATACCAACGATCGAATCTCGGGCTAGTAACATACCGATGACAAAGGGAACAGTGTATGTTGTTATGCGGTTTGACCGATAAATATCTTCGTAGAATATGTAGGAACCAATATGAGCATCCAGGTTCGAGTATTGGTTATTGACTGGAGACGTGTCTCGGTCATGTCTACATACTTCTCGAACCTTCAGGGTCCGCACGCTTAACGTTCGATGACGATTAGTATTATGAGTTTATGTGTTTTGATGTACCGAAGGTAGTTCGGAGTCCCGGATGTGATCACGGACATGACGAGGAGTCTCGAAATGGTCGACACATGAAGATTGATATATTGGAAGCCTATGTTTGGACATCGGAATGGTTCCGTGTGAGTTCGGGCATATACCGGAGTACTGGGAGGTTACCGGAAACCCCCGGGAAGTATATGGGCCTTATTGGGCCATAGTGGGAGAGAGGAGGAGGCGGCCAGGCGAAGGGCGCCCCCCAAGCCCAATCCGAATTGAATGGGGGGCCGGCCCCCCTTTCCTTCCTCCCTCTCTCCCCCTTCCTTCTCTCCTAGTCCAACTAGGGAAGGGGGGGAATCCTACTCCCGGTGGGAGTAGGACTCCTCCAGGACACCCATAGAGGGTCGGCCCTCCCCCCTCCTCCTCTCCTTTATATACGGGGGAGGGGGCACCCCATAGACACACAAGTTGACATTGTTTAGCTGTGTGAAGTGGCCCCCTCCACAGTTACACACCTCGGTCATATTGTCGTAGTGCTTAGGCGAAGCTCTGCGCCGGTAACTTCATAATCACCATCACCATGCCGTCGTGCTGACGAAACTCTCCCTCGGCCTCAACTAGATCAAGAGTACGAGGGACGTCCCCGAGCTGAACGTGTGCTGATCACGGAGGTGACGTACATTCGGTGCTAAGATCGGTCGGATCATGAAGACGTACGACTACATCAACCACATTGTCATAACACTTCTGCTTTCGGTCTACGAGGGTACGTGGACACACTCTCCCCTCTCATTGCTATGCATCTCATAGATAGATCTTGCGTGATCGTAGGATTTTTTTTGGAATTACCGCGTTCCCCAACAGTGGTATCAGAGCCAGGTCTATGCGTAAATGTTATATGCACGAGTAGAACACAAAGTGTTGTGGGCGATAATAGTCATACTATTTACCAGCATGTCATACTTTGATTCAGCGGTATTGTTGGTTGAAGCGGCTCAGACTGACATTACACGTACACTTATGCAAGACTGGTTCTACCGATGTGCTTTGCACATAGGTGGCTGGTGAGTGTCTGTTTCTCCAACTTTAGTTGAATCAAGTGTGGCTACGCCCGGTCCTTGTTGAAGGTTAAGACAACACACTTGATGGAAAATCATTGTGGTTTTGATGCGTAGGTAAGAACGGTTCTTGCTAGAAGCCCGTAGCAGCCACGTAAAACCTGCAACAACAAAGTAGAGGACGTCTATCTTGTTTTTGCAGGGCTTGCTGTGATGTGATATGGTCAACCATGATGTGATATAAATTGTTGTATGAGATGATCATGTTTTGTAACAAAGTTATCGGCAACTGGCAGGAGCCATATGGTTGTCGCTTTATTGTATGCAATGCAATCGCATGTAATTGTTTTACTTTATCACTAAGCGGTAGCTATAGTCGTAGTAACAATAGGTGGCAAAACGACAACGATGCTACGATGGATATCAAGGTGTCGCGCCAGTGACGTTGGAGATCATGACGATGCTTCGGTGATGGAGATCATGAGCACAAGATAACGATGGCCATATCATGTCACATATTTTGATTGCATGTGATGTTTATCCTTTATGCATCTTATTTTGCTTAGAATGTCAGTAGCATTATAAGATGACCCCTTACTAAATTTCAATGTACAAGTGTTCCCACTGAGTATGCACCATTGCTACGTTCTCGTGCCGAGACACCACGTGATGATCGTGTGTGATAAGCTCTACATTCACATACAACGGGTGCAAGCCAGTTTTGCACACGCAGAAAACTCGGGTTAAACTTGACGAGCCTAGCATATGCAGATATGGCCTCTGAACACTGAGACCGAAAGGTCGAGCGTGAATCATATAGTAGATATGATCAACATATTGATGTTCACCATTGAAAACTACTCCATCTCATGTGATGATCGGACATGGTGTAGTTGATTTGGATCACATGATCACTTAGATGATTTGAGGGATGTCTATCTAAGTGGGAGTTCTTAAGTAATATGATTAATTGAACTTTAATTTATCATGAACTTAGTACGTGATATTATTTTGCATGTCTATGTTATTGTAGATCAATGGCCCGTGCTACTGTTCCTTTGAATTTTAATGCGTTCCTAGGGAAAGCTAAGTTGAAAGATGATGGCAGCAACTACATGGGCTGGGTCCGTAACTTGAGGATTATCCTCATTGTTGCACAGAAGAATTACGTCCTGGAAGCACCGTTAGGTGTACCACCCGCGCCCACAACTGCAGACATTGTGAATGCCTGGCAGACGCGTGTTGATGACTACTCGATAGTTCAGTGGGCCATGCTTTACGGCTTAGAACCGGGACTTCAATGACGTTTTGAACATCATGGAGCATATGAGATGTTCTAGGAGTTGAGGTTAATATTTCAAGCAAATGCCCGGATTTAGAGATATGAAGTCTCCAATAAGTGCTACAACTGTAAAATGGAGGAGAATAGTTCTGTCAGTGAACACATACTCAGAATGTCTGGGTACAACAACCACTTGAATCAACTGGGAGTTAATCTTCCTGATGATAGTGTCATTGACAGAGTTATTCAATCACTGCCACCAAGCTACAAAAGCTTCGTGATGAACTATAATATGCAAGGGATGAACAAGACTATTCCCGAGCTCTTCGCGATGCTAAAGGCCGCGGAGGTAGAAATCAAAAAAGGAGCATCAGGTGTTGATGGTCAATAAGACCACTAGTTTCAAGAAAAAGGGCAAAGGAAAAAAATGGAACTTCAAGAAGAACGGAAAAAGGTTGCTGCTCAAGAGAAGAAACCCAAGTCTGGACCTAAGCCTAAAACTGAGTGCTTCTACTGCAAAGGGACTGGTCAATGGAAGCGGAACTGCCCCAAGTATTTGGCGGATAAGAAGGATGGCAAAGTGAAAGGTATATTTGATATACATGTTATTGATGTGTACTTAACTAATGCTCGCAGTAGCGCCTGGGTATTTGATACTGGTTCTATTGCTCATATTTGCAACTCGAAACAGGGGCTACGGATTAAGCGAAGATTGGCTAAGGGCGAGGTGACGATGCGCGTGGGAAATGGTTCCAAAGCCGATGTGATCGCGGTCGGCACGCTACCTCTACATCTACCATCGGGATTAGTTTTAGACCTGAATAATTGTTATTTGGTGTCAACATTGAGCATGAACATTTTATCTAGATCTTGTTTAATGTGAGAAGGTTTTTCATTTAAATCAGAGGATAATGGTTGTTCTATTTATATGAGTAATATCTTTTATGGTAATGCAACCCTGATGAGTGGTCTATTTTGTTGAATCTCGATAGTAGTGATACACATATTCATAGTGTTGAAGCCAAAAGATTGAAGTTTAATAATGATAGTGCAACTTATTTGTGGCACTGCCGTTTGGGTCATATAGGTGTAAAGCGCATGAAGAAACTCCATACTGATGGACTTTTGGAATCACTTAATTATGAATCACTTGGTGCTTGGGAACCGTGCCTTATGGGCAAGATGACTAAAACTCTGTTCTGTGGAACAATTGAATGAGCTACTGACTTTTTGGAAATAATACATACCGATGTATGCTATCCAATGAGTATTGATGCTCGTGGTGGGTATCGTTATTTTCTTACCTTCACAGATGATTTAAGCATATATGGTTATATCTACTTAATGAAGCATAAGTCTGAAACATTTGAAAAGTTCAAAGAATCTCAGAGTGAAGTGGAAAATCATAGTAACAAGAAAATAAAGTTTCTATGATCTGATCGTGGAGGAGAATATCTGAGTTACGAGTTTGGTCTTCATTTGAAACAACATGGGATATTTTCACAATTAACGCCACCTGGAACACCACAGCGAAATGGTGTGTCCGAACATTATAACTGTACTTTATTAGATATGGTGAAATCCATGATGTCTCTTACTGATTTACCGCTATCGTTTTGGGGTTATGCTTTAGAGACGGCTGCATTCACTTTAAATAGGGCAATATCAAAATCCATTGAGATGACGCCTTATGAAATGTGGTTTGGCATGAAACCAAAGTTGTCTTTTCTTAAAGTTTGGGGCTCGATGCTTATGTGAAAAAGCTTCAACCTGATATGCTCGAACCCAAATCAGAGAAGTGTGTCTTCATAGGATACTCACTCTGTGCATTTGAAAACCGAGCCGAAACACCCTACCGAAAATAAACTGAACCAAACCGATTTTATTGTTTTTATGGTTTCTGGTTTCGGTATGGTATGAACTTTTCATACTGATTTGAACTTTTGTTTTTATGGTATATACCGAAAAACCGAACGGTTAACCAAAGTAAAAAAATAAATTTATATTTCTTGAGATGAACAACCATAAAAGTTGTCATTTTTCTTGTACATGAGTTAAATTCACTACTAAGCACGTAGTTTTCTTGTAACATTGTTATTTTTCTCCTTTTAAAATGCTAAGCACGTCCATAACTATCAACAGATGAATCAAAGTATTCATATATGCTTATATATGTAGTCATATACTATTTGTGTAAAATAGTATGTATTTTGAGTCATAAATTTGCAAATTATTATTACGTCATTTTCAAACTCGAGTCAACTTTGGTTTTTATGGTATATACCGAAACCATACCAAAATAATTTGGTATATACCGAAACCGAACCGTATTTTATTTTCACACCACATTTACCGAAGTATTAATATCGTACAAACCGAAAAACTATATAACCCGAAACATGTAAACCGAATAAACCGAACGCACAGGGTCATAGGATACCCAAAGGAAACTGTTGGGTACACCTTCTATCACAGATCCGAAGGCAAAATCTTTGTTGCTAAAAATGGATCCTTTCTAGAGAAGGAGTTTCTCTCGAAAGAAGTGAGTGGGAGGAAAGTAGAACTTGATAAGGTAACTGTACCTGCTCCCTTATAGGAAATTAGTTCATCACATAAATCAGTTCCTGTGATTCCTACACCAATCAGTGAGGAAGCTAATGATGATGATCATGAAGCTTCAGATCAAGTTACTATCGAACCTCGTATGTCTTCGAGAGTAAGATCCGCACTAGAGTGGTACGGTAATCTTGTTCTGGAAGTCATGTTACTAGACCATGATGAACCTACGAACTATGAGGAAGCGATGATGAGCCCAGATTCCACGAAATGGCTTGAGGCCATGAAATCTGAGATGGGATCCATGTATGAGAACAAAGTGTGGACTTTGGTGGACTTTACCGATGATCGGCAAGCCATAGAAAATAAATGGATCGTTAAGAAGAAGACCGACGCAGACGGTAATGTTACTGTTTACAAAGCTCGACTTGTTGCAAAAGGTTTTTGACAAGTTCAAGGAGTTGACTTTGATGAGACTTTCTCACCCGTAGCGATGCTTAAGTCTGTCCAAATCATGTTAGCAATTGCTGCATTTTATGATTATGAAATTTGGCAAATGGATGTCAAAACTGCATTCCTGAATGGATTTCTGGAAGAAGAGTTGTATATGATGCAACCGGAAGGTTTTGTCAATCCAAAGGGTGCTAGCAAAGTGTGCAAGCTCCAGCAATCCATTTATGGACTGGTGCAAGCCTCTCGGAGTCGGAACAAACGCTTTGATAGTGTGATCAAAGCAATATGGTTTTATACAGACTTTTGGAGAAGCCTGTATTTACAAGAAAGTGAGTGGGAGCTCTGTAGCATCTCTGACCTTATATGTAGATGACATATTGTTGATTGGAAATAATATAGAATTTGTGGATAGCATAAAGGGATACCTGAATAAGAGTTTTTCTATGAAATACCTCGGAGAATCTGCTTAAATATTGGGCATCAAGATCTATAGAGATAGATCAAGATGCTTAATTGGAATTTCATAGACCACTTACCTTAATAAAGTTTTGAAGAAGTTCAAAATGGATCAGTCAAAGAAAGGGTTCTTGCCTGTGTTACAAGGTGTGAAGTTGAGTCTGACTCAAAGCCCGACTACCGCAGAAGATAGAGAGAAAATGAAAGTCATTCCCTTTAGCCATAGGTTCTATCATGTATGCAATGCTGTGTACTAGACCTGATGTATGTCTTCCTATAAGCATAGCAGGGAGGTACCAAAGTAATCCCAGAGTGGAACACTGGACTGTGGTCAAGAACATCCTGAAATACTTGAAAAGGACTAAGGATATGTTTCTCGTTTGTGGAGGTGAAAAAGAGCTCATCGTAAACGGTTACGTCGATCAAAGCTTTGACACTGATCTAGATGACTCTAAGTCGCAAACTGGATACATATTTTTATTGAATGGAGGAGCTGTTAGTTGGTGCAGTTCCAAGCAGAACGTCGTGGCGGGATCTACGTGTGAAGCGGAGTACATTACTGCTTTGGATGCAGTGAATGAAGGAGTTTGGATCAAGGAGTTCATATCCGATCTAGGTGTCATACCTAGTGCATCGGGTCCAATGAAAATCTTTTGTGACAATACTGGTGTAGTTGCCTTGGCAAAGGAATTAAGATTTCACAAGAGAACCAAGCACATCAAGAGACACTTCAATTCCATCCGTCATCAAGTGTCGGAAGGGGACATAGAGATTTGCAAGATACACACAGATCTGAATGTTGCAGACCCGTTGATTAATCCTCACTCACGAGCAAAACATGATCAACACCAAAGCTCCATGGGTGTTAGAATCATTACTATGTAATCTAGATTATTGACTCTAGTACAAGTGGGACACTGAAGGAAATATGCCCTAGAGGCAATAATAAAGTTATTATTTATTTCCTTAATTCATGATAAATGTTTATTATTCATGCTAGAATTGTATTAACCGAAAACTTAGTACATATGTGAATACATAGACAAAACATCCCTAGTCTGCCTCTACTTGACTAGCTTGTTAGTCAAAGATAGTTAAGTTTCCTAACCATAGACATGTGTTATCATTTGATGAACGGGATCACATCATTAAGAGAATGATGTGATGACATGACCCATCCGTTAGCTTAGCATTATGATCGTGTTAGTTTCATTGCTACTGCTTTCTTCATGGCTTATACAATTTCCTCAGACTATGAGATTATGCAACTCCCGAATGCCGGAGGAACACTTTGTGTGCTACCAAACGTCACAACGTAAAAGGGTGATTACAAAGGTGCTCTGCAGGTGTCTCCGAAGGTGTTTGTTGGGTTGGCATAGATCGAGATTAGGATTTGTCACTCTGTGTTTCGGAGAGGTATCTCTGGGCCCTCTCGGTAATACTCATCACTATAAGGCTTGCAAGCATTGTAACTAATGAGTTAGTTGCGGGATGAAGTATTACGGAACAAGTAAATAGACTTGCCGGTAATGAGATTGAACTAGGTATGAGATACCGACGATCGAATCTCGGGCAAGTAACATACCGAGGACAAAGGGAACAACGTATGTTGTTATGCGGTTTGACCGATAAAGATCTTCGTAGAATATGTAGGAACCAATATGAGCATCCAGGTTTCGCTATTGGTTATTGACCGGAGACGTGTCTCGGTCATGTCTACATAGTTCTCGAACCCGTAGGGTCCGCACGCTTAACGTTCAATGATGATTGCTACTATGAGTTTATGTGTTTTGATGTACTGAAGGTAGTTCGGAGTCCCGGATGTGATCACGGACATGACGAGGAGTCTCGAAATGGTCGAGACATGAAGATTGCTATATTGGAAGCCTATGTTTGGACACCGGAATGGTTCCGGGTGAGTTCGGGCATATACCAGAGTACCGGGAGGTTACCGGAACCCCCCGGGAAGTATATGGCCCTTATTGGGCCATAGTGGGAGAGAGGAGGAGGCGGCCAGGTGGAGGGCGCCCCCCAAGCCCAATCCGAATTGTGTGGGGGGTGATACGTCTCCAACGTATCTACTTTTCCAAAAACTATTGCCCTTGTTTTGGACTCTAACTTGCATGATTTGAATGAAACTAACCCGGACGGACGCTGTTTTCAGTAGAACTGCCATGGTGTTATGTATTGTGCAGAAAACAAAAGTTCTCGGAATGACCTGAAAATCCACGGAGATAACTTTTGGAAAATATAAAAATACTGGCGAAAGAATCAAGGCCAGGGGGCCACACCCTGTCCACGAGGGTGGGGTTCCCCCTTCCCCTGGGCGCGCCCCCCTGTCTCGTGGGCCCCCTGCCGCTCCACCGACCTCAACCCCAACTCTATATATTCCGTTTCGCGGAGAGAAAAATCAGAGAGAAAGTTTCATCGCATTTTATGATACGGAGCCGCCGCCAAGCCCTAATCTCTCTCGGGAGGGCTGATCTGGAGTCTGTTCGGGGCTTCGGAGAGGGGGATTCGTCTCCGTCGTCATCATCAACCATCCTCCATCACCAATTTCATGATGCTCACCGCCATGCGTGAGTAATTCCATCGTAGGCTTGCTGGACGGTGATGGGTTGGATGAGATTTACCATGTAATCAAGTTAGTTTTGTTAGGGTTTGATCCCTAGTATCCACTATGTTCTGAGATTGATGTTGCTATGACTTTGCTATGCTTAATGCTTGTCACTAGGGCCCGAGTGCCATGATTTCAGATCTGAACCTATTATGTTTTCATGAATATATGTGAGTTCTTGATCCTATCTCGCAAGTCTATAGTCACCTATTATGTGTTATGATCCGACAACCCCGAAGTGACAATAATCAGGATACTTCTTGGTGATGACCGTAGTTTGAGGAGTTCATGTATTCACTAAGTGCTAATGCTTTGGTCCGGTTCTCTATTAAAAGGAGGCCTTAATATCCCTTAGTTTCCATTAGGACCCCGCTCCCACGGGAGGGTAGGACAAAAGATGTCATGCAAGTTCTTTTCCATAAGCACGTATGACTATATTCGGAATACATGCCTACATTACATTGATGAACTAGAGCTAGTTCTTTGTCACACTATGTTATAACTATTACATGAGGAATCACATCCGACATAATTATCCATCATTGATCCAATGCCTACGAGCTTTTCACATATTGTGCTTTGCTTATTTACTTTACCGTCGCTACTCTTACAATTACTACAAAACTGCTATCTTTACTTTTGCCACTGTTACCATTACTATCATACTACTTTGCTACTAAATACTTTGCTGCAGATAATAAGTTATCCATGTGTGGTTGAATTGACAACTCAACTGCTAATACTTGAGAATATTCTTTGGCTCCCCTTGTGTCGAATCAATAAATTTGGGTTGAATACTCTACCGTCGAAAACTATTGCGATCCCCTATACTTGTGGTTTATCAAGACTATTTTCTAGCGCCGTTGCCGGTGAGCATAGCTCTATTCTTTGAGTCACTTGGGATTTATATCTGCTGGTCACTATGAAGAGCTTGAAAGACGAAAGAACCAAGATTTTTCCCTCAACTACGAGGGGAGGTAAGGAACTGTCATCTAGCTCTGCACTAGATTCTCCTTCTGTTTTGAGTAAGCTTGCGACACCTAAACCTACTACTGCTATGAATTTTGATATGTCGCATGTTATTGATGATGCCACTTCTGCTATGCATGATACTTGTGATGAAACTACTTCTGTGCTTGATACTACTTTGCCATTAGGTGAATTCCTAGATGGACAACTTGCTAGGGTTAGAGAGAATGAAATTATTGAAGATGAAATTATCGATGATAGTGATGATGAAGGTTCTCCCCCTAAGTATGAATTGCCTGTTGTTCCTAAGGGTTATGTTATGGATGAAGAAACCGCTAGAGATCTTCTTGCTTGCAATGATAGATCTGATCTTAAGAAGTTACTAGCTAAACTTAAACAGAAAACTCTAAATGCTAGAATGAAATATGACCCTGCTTTTGCTACTTCACCTATCTTTGTTACTGATAAGGATTATGAATTCTCTGTTGAGCCTGAGATAATTACTTTGGTTGAATCTGATCCTTTTTATGGCTATGAATCTGAAACTGTTGTGGCACATCTTACTAAGTTAAATGATATAGCCACCCTGTTCACTAATGATAAGAAGTCTCGCTACTATTATATCCTTAAGATATTTCCGTTCTCATTAAAGGGTGATGCTAAAACTTGGTTTAATTCTCTTGATCCTGTGCGTAGTCCCAGGATATGATTTATTACTTCTCTGCTAAATATTTCCCTCCTCATAAGAAACAAGCTGCCTTGCGGGAAATATATAATTTTGTGCAAATCGAAAAAGAGAGTCTCCCACAAGCTTGGGGAGGCTTCTCCGATTACTTAATGCTTTGCCTGATCATCCTCTTAAGAAAAATGAAATACTTGTAATGGACTAATCGATGCTTCCAAGGACCACTTGGATAGTTGTGCTGGTTGTGTTTTCAGGGAAAGAACAGTTGACCAAGCTGAATTGTTATTGAATAATATGTTGACTAATGAAAATAATTGGACTCTTCCTGAGCCAATTCCCGAGCCAATTGAGCCAACTCCTGAGCCTATTCCCAAACCAACTCCGAAGAAGAGGGGTGTTTTATTTCTCAGTCCTGAAGATATGCAAGAGGCAAAGAAATCAATGAAAGAGAAAGGTATTAAAGCTGAAGATGTTAAGAATTTACCTCCTATTGAAGAAATACATGGCCTTAATATACCGCCCGTCGAAGAAACACATTGTCTTGATAACCCGACACAGGTAGTAAAGGTAAATTCTCTCTATAGATATGATAAAGTTGAAATCCCATCTACTAAATTTCACAGCCAATGTTTAGATGAATTTGATGACTTTATGGCTAGGCAAGAAAGTTTTAATGCTTATGTTGGTAGAGAATTAAAGAGTAAAGCTTTCATGATTGGACGCTTGAGTGATTATATGGCTAGAGTTAAAGGTGAACTTAAACTCATTATCAAATATGCTTCTATGGTTACCACTCAAGCAGAACAAGTACTTAAGGCTCAAAGTGATTTGCTCGATGAATTAAATAATAAACATGATTTTGCTGTTAGAGTGGCTACTAGAACTGGTAGAATGACTCAGGAACCTTTGTATCCTGAAGGCCACCCTAAGAGAATTGAGCAAGATTCTCAGAGAAATGATTTAGATGCACCTAGTCCTTCTAAAAATAAGAAAAAGAAAAATGATAGGACTTTGCATGCTTCTAGTGAACCTGTTGTAGACACACCTGAGAATCCCAATGATATTTCTATTTCTAATGCTGAAACACAATCTGGTGATGAACATGAACCTAGTGATAATGTTAATGATAATGTTCATGTTGATGCTCAACCTAGCAATAATAATAATGTAGAAATTGAACCTGTTGTTGATCTTGATAACCCACAATCAAAGAATCAACATTATGATAAGGGAGACTTTGTTGCTAGGAAGCACGGTAAAGAAAGAGAACCATGGGTTCAGAAACCCATGCCCTTTCCTCCTAAGCCATCCAAGAAAAAAGATGATGAGGATTTTGAGCGCTTTGCTGAAATGATTAGACCTATCTTCTTACGTATGCGCTTAACTGATATGCTTAAAGTAAACCCTTATGCTAAATATATGAAGGATATCATTACAAATAAAAGAAAGATACCGGAAGCTGAAATTTCTACCATGCTTGCTAACTACACTTTTAAAGGTGGATACCAAAGAAACTTGGAGATCCAGGAGTACCAACTATACCATGCTCCAATAAAAGAAACTATGTTAAAACTGCTTTATGTGATCTTGGAGCCGGTGTTAGTGTTATGCCTCTCTCTTTATATCGAAGACTTGAATGAATAATTTGACACCTACTGAAATATCTTTGCAAATGGCTGATAAATCAACTACTATACCTGTCGGTATTTGTGAGGATGTGCCTGTTGTGGTTGCAAATGTCACTATATATCTTAACGGACTTTGTTATTCTTGATATTGTCGAGGACGATAGTATGTCGATTATCCTTGGAAGACACTTTTTGAATATTGTAGGGGCTGTTATTGATTGCAACAAAGGCAATGTCACTTTTCATGTTAATGGTAATGAGCATACGGTACACTTTCCAAGGAAACAACCTCAAGTTCATAGCATCAATTCTATTGGAAAAATTACAACTATCATTATTGGAGGTTTTGAATTTCCTCTTCCTACTATCAAGAAAAAATATGGTATTATTATTGTTGGGGATGTTCATATCCCTGTTAGTGTTATTCAAAATTTCTCTGGTTCCATGTTATTCGGAATGAGTTTGTTAACAAGACTTGATCAACCTTGTTAGTGGATTCCTTTTGATGATCACGAGATGGATGAAACTAGAAGGCACAACCTTCTGTACCCTCTTTTTACTTTCTATTGTTTAGAATAAATAAAGCAAAAATAGTATTATCTGTCTGTTTTCTGAATTATCCATGCAATAAAAAAAATACCCCGAAAATAAAAGTTCTCCAAATGCCCTGCAAATTTAGTATGATTTTTTATGGAATATTTGAGGATTTTAGGCACTAAGAACACAAGAGGGGGGCAAGCACCTAGCCACGAGGGTCCAGGGCGCGCCTACTCCCCATGGGCGCGCCCCCCTACCTCGTGGGCCCATGGTGGCCCCCCTCCACTTATTCCTGCACCCACACACTCCATCTTCCTCCCAAAAAAATCCCCATCCAGCTCAAGCACGAGTTCTAGCTCATTTTGCCTTAATTTTTGATCTCCTTGCTCAAAGCTCCATTCACAAAACTGCTTTGGGGGATTGTTGCTTGGTATGTGACTCCTCCAATGGTCCAATTAGTTTTTGTTCTAGTGCTTTATTCATTGCAAATTTTTGCTGCATAGGTGACCCTATTCTTGAGTTTGCATGTCAAATTTATGAGGTCCCAAGTAATTCTAATGCATGATATAGGCTCTAGGCACTTGTGGGAGTAGTTGCTATCAATCTTGTTTAGTTTGATTCACTTTTATTTTTGAGTTACTAAAAATTTCAGAAATTTTTTAGAGGAAGAAATATGTCTAGGAAAATGTACCAAGGTGGTTCTTCAACTAAGAAAGGACCCAGGCGTGCTATGCGTGAGCAAGACAATGAACCACCAAGGGAAGCTGAGGTGCGGCCTTGTGAATGGCCGTCAGAAGAGTTTATGGTCAATGCAGGCATCGATGATGAATTTGACGCATATGTGCGTAATGCCGATCTTGAGGACTTCATACAAGATAAGTGTCCTCAGTACTACCAATTGACTGATTCATTCGTGAGAAGATTTAAATTTACATCTTCGCATAATTCTCAGAATGTCCTGTTTGATATTTATGATCAATCTTATACCATGGACCTAGAAGATTTCACAACTGCTTGCAAACTCCCACGGTGGGGCAATGTTAATGAACCCCACCAATCTGAATATAAAGACTTTCTGGCTAGTATCACTGTGGGAGAATCTAGAGATATAGCACAAGCTACCATAGGGAGCATTCATTTTCCTGCTATACATTATTTTGCTCTCTTCATTGGTAGATGCATTAACGGTAAAGATGAAGCATGTCACATGTGTGTCCCTGATCTTTGTGTCCTTAAGAGTGATGTATTAGGTAATAAAGACTACAACCTGGGGGCGACTGTTGCACGTAGGTTGCATAATAATGGTTTAGTTGGAGATTTATTTGGAGGGATTTATGCGACCCGTGTTGCTAATTATCTTGGTATACCTCCACGAGAGGGTGATATGGAGTTGCCTTCGCTTATTTAGATTATGACGCTATGGCCAGGCATCGTTTTCTTGTGAGGAATGAACAATTCCTCCAGTATTGACTAATCTTTGACAGACATCGCGCTGTCCATGTTACTCTCCCTGCTCCTTCCCTTTTTGATTTCCAGGAAAAACGAAGATATGTTGTCACCAGGGAGGAGGCAACCGAACACGAGAGGAGAGCGGAGGCAACTCGCCAACATGCCGCAGCTCAGGAGGCATTGGCTACTACATCCCAGTACAACCCCAGTTATAACTTCGGATATCAGTCAGGCTATCCATGGCCATAGACCAACTTAGGCCAAAAGCATAAGCTTGGGGGAGTACGCATTTCCCGCCGACTTTACATTCATGTTCACACACTTATTCTAGTCGTCGGTGCTCATACTCTTTCATTGTATTATCCATGCTAGTTTATTTTCTTGCTTTCTTCTTGTGTGTTTGATAAACCTTAAGAAAACCAAAAAAAATTAGTTAGTTTAATTTCCATGCTTGTAGTAGTAATTAAAAAGAAAACCCAAAAAGATTTCTCGTTCTTCTTTTTGCTTGTTGGGAGCTTTCCCGTGTAAATAATTTTATTTCTTATCTTTCCTTTGGGGGTCGAGAGGAGAAGACCATAATGAAAATGTTTAGTGGCTCTACTATGCATGATTGTTAATTTAACCAAGAGACCATATTACTTTGTCTTCTCTCTTGAATTGAATGCTTGCAGATTCCAGCTTATTCCAATGCACGTGCACTATTATTATTATACACACTGTTCGTTTGTGCAAGTGAAAGGCAATAATGACGATATATGATGGACTAATTGAGATGAGAGAAGCTGGTATGAACTCTACCTCTTTTTTTTGTAAATATGATGAGTTCATCGTGCCCGATTCAGCCTATTATGAATAAACATGTTTGCAATGACAATTAGAGATTATAGTTGCTTATGCCATGCTTAATTAGCTAGGAGCCTATAATGGTTTACCTTGCGTGCCAACATGCTATTAAAATGGTTGTGATGTGGTATGATAGGGTGGTATCCTCCTTTGAATGATTCGAGTGACTTGACATGGCACATGTTCACGCATGTAGTTGAAACAAATCAACATAGTCTTCACGATATTTATGTTCATGGTGGATTATATCCTACTCATGCTTGCACTCGGTGTTGATTAATTTTAATGCATGTTCATGACTGTTGTCGCTCTCTCAGTTGGTCGCTTCCCAATCTTTTGCTAGCCTTCACCTGTACTAAGCGGGAATACTGCCTGTGCATCCAAACTCCATAAACCCCAAAGTTATTTTGTATGAGTCCACCATACCTTCCTATATGCGGTATTTACCTGCCGTTCCAAGTAAATTTGTATGTGCCAAACTCCGAACCTTCAAATGAAATTCTGTTTTGTATGCTCGAGCAGCTCATGTTTCAACTAGGGTTGTCTGTATCTTCCATGCTAGGTGGGTTATTCTCAAGGGGAGTGGACTCCGCTCCTCATTCACGAGAAAATGGATGGTAACCGGGATGCCCAGTCCCATGATCAAAAAGATCAAAGCAAATCGAAATAATTAAACAAAACTCCCCCAGGGATGTTGCTAGTTGGAGGCACTCGTTGTTTCGAGAAAGCCATGGATTGATGCTTGTTGGTGGTGGGGGAGTATAAACTTTACCATTCTGTTTGGGAACCGCCTATAATGTATGTAGCATGGAAGATATCGAGATCTCATAGTTGTTGCGTTGACAGTGAAAGTATACCGCTCAAAATGTTATTCATCTCTATTTTAAAATCGAGCTCTTGCACCTCTACAAATCCCTGCTTCCCTCTGCGAAGGGCCTATCTATTTACTTTTATGTTGAGTCATCACCTTCTTATTAAAAAGCACCCGCTGGAGAGCACACTGTCATTTGCATGCATTACTATTAGTTTATATTGGGTATGACTTGACTGGATCTCTTTTACCATGAATTACAATGTTTAGTCAGTCCTTGATCTTTAAAGGTGCTCTGCATTTATATTTTGCGGTCTCAGAAAGGGCTAGCGAGATACCATCTTGTTATATCATATTATGATTGTTTTGAGAAAGTGTTGTCATCCGAGATTTATTATTATTGCTTGCTAGTTGATTATGCCATTGATATGAGTAAACATGAGACCTAAGTGTTATTGTGAATATGGTTAGTTCATAATCTTTGCTGAAAACTTGAATGCTGGCTTTACATATTTGCAACAACAAGAGCAAACAGAGTTTGTAAAAGTTTTTTCTTTATCACTTTCAGTTCATCAACTGAATTGTTTGAGGACAAGCAAAGGTTTAAGCTTGGGGGAGTTGATACGTCTCCAACGTATCTACTTTTTCAAACACTTTTGCCCTTGTTTTGGACTCTAACTTGCATGATTTGAATGAAACTAACTCGGGCTGACGTTGTTTTCAGCAGAACTGCCATGGTGTTATTTATTGTGCAGAAAACAAAAGTTCTCGGAATGACCTGAAAATCCACGGAGATAACTTTTGGAAAATATAAAAAATACTGGCAAAAGAATCAAGGCCAGGGGGTCCACACCCTGTCCACGAGGGTGGGGGCGCGCCCCCTCCCCCTTGGCGCGCGCCCCTGTCTCGTGGGCCCCCTGCTGCTCCAACGACCTCAACTCCAACTCTATATATTCTATTTCGTGGAGAAAAAATCAGAGAGAAAGTTTCATCGCGTTTTACGATACGGAGCCGCCGCCAAGCCCTAATCTCTCTCGGGAGGGCTGATCTGGAGGGGCTCCGGAGAGGGGGATTCGTCGCTGTCGTCATCATCAACCATCCTCCATCACCAATTTCATGATGCTCACCGCCGTGCGTGAGTAATTCCATCGTAGGCTTGCTGGACGGTGATGGGTTGTATGAGATTTACCATGTAATCAAGTTAGTTTTGTTAGGGTTTGATCCCTAGTATTGTAACACCACCAGTGTCATGCTACTGTAACCCTTTGTGATTAAGCCAATCATTTTACTAAACAGTGTTTGATCACCTTCGATTCAAATATCCTTTGAAATTTCCACTTAGAAATCAAATTCAATTTGCAAGTGAAATATGGAGTTGCACAAAAGTTGCTGCAAAATAGTTCATCATTTAGCCAAAATTTCATAACCTTTAATTGTTAAGGAAAACAACATCACCTAAGATCTAAGATGGACTGTAGCAATTATTACAATGCAATTTCAGCATTTTAAAGTGCTATTTTATTTGTGAAAAATGCAAATGGATTCATCTGGCCTCCAAACTTTTTGTGGCACTGCTTAAAAATGCAAACTATTTATAATAGGCTAAGTCCCACATTTTTCTTGGCTCTTTTGGTTACCCTAAATAATCACTTCCTATCTCCTTTATTAAATAAAAGAGGAAACCAGGAAATGAGAAAATTGGAAAGAAACCTCCTGTTCACTTAAGCCTAGTACTTACACTGTTCCAGGGCCAGCCCACCTGGCCGGCCTTTTCTCCTACCTCGCAGGGGAGAGGCAGAGACAAGGGCGTGGCGCCCATCCGCCCACCATGGTCGCCGTGTCGGCCATCCCACGGCACGTGGGAGGATAAGAGCAACCCCGGGGCGCGCTAGATCAAAACCCTAATCCCCATCTCGCTCAGTGCCCCCTCGATCCCCTTCGCACCCCCCTCCTATCTGGCTCGATTCAAGCTTGTGAGCCCGTGCGGTGACCGCTGCCCCGCCATCGTTGACGCGGCCGCCGACCTCTCCGGTGTGCAGGAGCACGTCCAGGAGGTCAGCCGCGGCCGGATTCGCCCGTTCTGGGAACCAGCTCAAGCCGGGACGCCCCCTCCATGACGCCTGCATCGTCTTCATCCGCCTCGGCCGTCGCATCTCGCATCACCATTGCCGCTGCTCCGAGCCGTCCCCGGCCTCCCCGACCTCGCCACCGAGCTCGCTGTGAGCTCCTCCCCCAAACCCCCCTTCTTAATTCCCGCCTCGATTCGTTGCCGTAGCCGCCGTCTCCGAACTCGTCCGAGCTCCCGCGTACGCGTACGAATACGTGCGTGCTTGAGCCACCGCTCCTACTGCCTTTTCACTGCTGCTCCTGCTGCACTGCTGCTCCCTGGCCGCGCCCTCGCAGCTACCCGCGCCCGCGCACGCCTGTGCTCGCCGCAGCTACCCTCTGCTGCCGCTGCTACGTGTTGTCGCTGCCCACGCTGTTGCTCTACCTGCTTGCCTCTACTTACTGCTGCTTCCTACTGCTGTTGCTCATGCCGTTGATGTTCTTTGCTGCTGCTGCTCGCTACCATCGCTGACTGCTCCTGCACTGGCCTCGGTTGTGGCCTTGCCCATGGCCGAGCGCCCATGTGCTGTGCATGGGTGTGCACAAGCCGTGAGGCTGGCTGTGCCTCTGGCCGGCCATGTGCAAAGTAGTTTAGGTTAATTACTAATTAGGGTAGCTACTAGCCTATGGCAGGTGGACCCCTTTTAGTTAAGTTAGAATTTATTTATTTTGCTAAGGTTTAGTGTATGCCATTGTTAGAGTTAATCTTGACATGTGTGTATGTGCATGTGTGCATTGCATGTTAGTGGTCTATTGATGGCCGGGTCGATGCGTCTGTTCTGTGCTGGAGTGAGTCCAGCAGTTTGTTTTGGTCAGGTCGTGGTGGCTAGAGCCATTCTAGGAGAGGATCAAGTCAAGTTGTTAGCTGAACTCGGCTGAGTAGTGTTTGGCCATTGAGGATATGTTGTACTAGTGGTGGGCATGGCCGTGCATATAGCTAGCGATTAGTTAGTGCATGGTGGTTAGTGAAGTTAGTGGAGCATGGTGTGAGTGCGTGGGTCATGGTTGAGTGCCAGACTTTGTATAAATTGTTATTTGAGTCAATGAGAAAAGGTAAGGCCGAGAGGGCCAGTGCAAAGATGTAGCAGTTGTGGTAGCCAAGGGAGATTAACTGGGCAAAGCTATGTGTTCTTCCTTGGTCTATGCGTGTGTGTGTGTTCTGTGTGTGTTTTCTCTCTGCGTCCTTGTGTTCATGGGAGAGTTTTTAAGAGAAGCCAGAAGAGAGAGTTATGAGAGGCAGCTCGACGTAGAAGAAGGAGCGGCGCTGCTGCGAGAGGGCGGCGCCAACAGCCATGTGGGCCATGCCTTCCCTTTTGACCAGTCAAATTGACTTGGTCAATTCGGATTAAATAAATGCGGGAATTTCAAAATACTTTAAAACTTTAGAAAATCATAGATAATAAACCGTAAATCGGATGAAAATGTTTTCTACATGAAAGTTGTTCAGAACGACGAGACGAATCCGATTTCGCGGTCCGTTCATCTGTCACATGCCCCTAACATGCTGAACATGGAACCGTCCCCTCTCTTTTCATGTGTCCGGAAAACGTCAGACGTCGGGAACATCCCTTTGGATGTTTTCTCTCTCCGCCTTCAACGTGTAGTATCGCGTTAGTTCACCTCTAGCACCGCGTATTACCATGTTATGCCTTATGATGCTTTGTTTGCTTTATATTTACTAGCAAAAAGGCCCGTGTGTTGCAACGGGTGAACAAAATCCTTGCACGTACCTCGCGACACATAGCTCAAAAAAAAAAAAGCCTACCGGCATATCGGTCTTGCCACTTCTCCCATTCGTGGATGGTGCTCATGTATTCCACCTAATCAGGGTAAACACTTCTCCCATTCGTCGATGGTGGTCATGTATTATTCCACCTAATCACGGTAAACATGATCAATTCCAGGGCGATGAGCTTGGCCATCAGAAAAAGTTTCAATTTTTTCCTAAGAATATCAATAGTCATGTTGCAAATATGTTCGTGTGTTGCAACCGGTGAAAAACTATTATCCCCACATGGCCGCATCCTCCTACTAAATGAACATGTTGTGCAAGACTCAAGAATCAGGCTAGGGTGATGTGGTGGAGATATTTTTTTTATGAGATAAGGACATTTAAAAGGCAACTGAGACTAAAAGGGATATGATGTTATCATCGCCTAAGTTCATATTAGCATCCACATGTAGTCATCTGGTCCTATAAAGACAGCCTCCATACACTTCAAGCATCAGAATCGTTTTCTCCAAGCTTGACCTCCCTCCAGCCTTTAAAGTACATCTCCAACAAATGAACAAATTTAGATTAATTGGTCTCATTTATGAGCTAGCGTTGTAGCTAGTGATGTTTATTAATGGACCGATAGAGCGCAAACCGATCCAAGACAGTCGAACAACAAAAATGATGAGTCAAAAAAAATGGAAACCTTGTTTGGAAGTTAATTAAGATGAAAAACTAAGAACAATCCAATACTTGAGAAAGAATTGTAACGCAATTGAGGGTTCGTCTCGGATAAAACTTTTTTTTTTTTGCGGTCAGGTAAACCCTTTTTTTACACCATCTTAGATAAGCCTACTCGTCGAGAGCTGCCAACATGTGACATGTGATGAGGCTAACTTTATGCGAGCTACCCTCAACAAACAAAAACCTTTATGCAAGCTCATAGGGATTGATTATTGAACGACAGCCAGTTTTTTTTTAACGCAATTGAGGGTTCGTCTCAGGTAAACCTTTTTTTTTTTGCGGTCAGGTAAACCTTTTTTTCACCACGGCCCTTCCATCTTTTCCCCTCGTGGCCATAGGCCTTTTTTCCCACCACGCTTCCCTCTCAATCTTGCTCCTCTAACCCCCCGCTGCAGCCAATCCTTTTGTATTCCCTCTGCTTTCTTGATTTCTATGGTGGCTTGTTGATTTTCCAAGCAACTCGTATATAAACTGGTGTAATTCGGTGTAATAAAGCAAGGTGGGACTATTTGAAGGATGAACGTACAAAGGACTGATGGAGAGACAAACTAATCTAGCATGATGAGTTGATCGAGGCTGGTTGCTCTCCACCAATCGATATATAAAAAAGAGCGCGATGCAGGCCCAGCGGGCCCATGGAGAGACAAAAAATATGGTTAACTCAAATAGAAGAAATTGTTTCCGGACCAATTAAAAATACATATGCGAACACAGCCAAGCTATGCTCAAAAAAAAAAAATCACAGCCAAGCTGGTCACCATAGCGAGCCCCCACCCAGGCGAGCAGGGATCAAACCCCCATTATTTTTTTCCTGATTTGTTTATTTATATTTATTGATTATCGATTCACAGAAAGAAGCGCATTATGACACGGGAAGAAGCGTATTACGGCGGTGAACCCGGAGACTCAATTCGTGCTTTATTATTAGGGAGAGATTGTTTTCTTCCCCCTCTTCTCTCCGGTAGACCTCAAGACTGATGTTGCCCCTGTGATCGACTACGTCGACGACAACCCCTCCTTGCCAGAGCAACCAGGCAAGCCCCCCCCCCCCCCCCCTTTGATCATCCCGATATCGCCCATTCCATTCTCTCATGCTTGCATTAGATTTTGCTAATGTAATTGATTGCTCCTATTCCGATGCATAGCATGCTTTTGTAACCTGCTTATTGTTACCTACCTGCTTATCCTAAACTGCTTAGTATAGGTTGGTTAGTGATCCATCTATGACCCCCACCTTGTCCTTGTTGCCCTTGCTTCATCATTGAAGACCCGATCAACGGGATCGAAGACCAGGCCCCGGCACCGCACATCACTTTTCCCTTAGTTGCTCGACACTACTGGGTTACTATCGAGTGCCGAGGGTGAGACCTCTACAGCACTTCTGATGTTAACCCTGTAGTGTAGCTATTCGGTCGTGGTCATCGAGGGTGATTCCGCCTTAACCACTTCCGATACGACTCTGTCGTGTGCTACGTCTTGAGCTTGCGTTGGTTTTCCTTGAAGAGGAAAGGGTGATGCAGCAATAGTAGCGTAAGTATTTCCCTTAGTTTTTGAGAAGCAAGGTATCAATCCAGTTGGAGGCTCCTCAAAAGTCCCACGCACCTACACAAACAAACAAAGAACTCGCAACCAACGCAATAAAGGGGTTGTCAATCCCTTCACGGCCACTTGCGGAAGTGAGATCTGGTAGAGATAGTATGATAAGATAAAATATATTTTTGGTATTTTATAATATAGATGCAAAAAGTAAAGATGCAAATAAAAGTAGATTGGAAGCAAATATGATAAGAGACAGACCCGGGGGCCATAGGTTTCACTAGTGGCTTCTCTCAAGATAGCATAAGTATTACGGTGGGTGAACAAATTACTGTCGAGCAATTGATAGAAAAGTGAATAGTTATGAGATTATCTAGGCATGATCATGTATATAGGCATCACGTCCGCAACAAGTAGACCGACTCCTGCCTGCATCTACTACTATTACTCCACACATCGACCGACTCCTGCCTGCATCTAGAGTATTAAGTTCATAAGAACAGAGTAACACCTTAAGCAAGATGACATGATGTAGAGGGATAAACTCAAGCAATATGATATAAACCCCATCTTTTTATCCTCGATGGCAACAATAAAATACGTGCCTTGCTGCCCCTGCTGTCACTAGGAAAGGACACCGCAAGATTGAACCCAAAGCTAAGCACTTCTCCCATGGCAAGAAAAATCAATCTAGTAGGCCAAACCAAATTGATAATTCGAAGAGACTTGCAAAGATAACTCAATCATACATAAAAGAATTCAGAGAAGGTTCAAATATTATTGATAGATGAACTTGATCATAAACCCACAATTCATCGGATCTCGACAAACACACCGCAAAAAGAGTTTACATCAAATAGATCTCCACAAGAGAGGGGGAGAACATTATATTGAGATCCAAAAAGAGAGAAGACGCCATCTAGCTAATAACTATGGACCCGTAGGTCTGTAGTAAACTACTCACAACTCATCGGAGGGGCTATGGTGTTGATGTAGAAGCCCTCCGTGGTTGATTCCCCCTCCGGCGGAGTGCCGACGAAGGCTCCAAGATGGGATCTCGCGGATACAGAAGGTTACGGTGGTGGAAATTGTGTTTCGTTGGCTCCCTGGATGTTTTCGGGGTACGTAGGCTCATATAGGAGGAAGAAGTACGTCGGTGGCCGCCCGAGGGGCCCACGAGACAGGGGGCGCGCCCTCCTATCTCGTGGAGGCCTTGGCTGCTTCTTGACTTGCACTCCAAGTCCTCTGGATCACGTTCGTTCCAAAAATCACACTTCTGAAGGTTTCATTACGTTTGGACTCCGTTTGATATTCCTTTTCTTCGAAATACTGAAATAGGCAAAAAAAAACAGCAATATGGGCTGGGCCTCCGGTTAGCAGGTTAGTCCAAAAAATGATATAAATGTGTAAAATAGAGCCCATAAACATCCAAAAGGGGTAATATAATAGCATGGAACAATCAAAAATTATAGATACGTTGGAGACGTATCAAGCATCCCCAAGCTTAATTCCTGCTCGTGCTCGAGTAGGTAAATGATAAAAAGAGAATTTTTGATGTGGAATGCTACCTAGCATAATTCTCAATGTAATTTTTTTTATTGTGGCATGAATGTTCAGATCCAAATGATTCAAAATGAAAGTTCATAGATAAAAGAAATAGTAACACTCCAAGCATGCTAATCAAAGTAATCATGTCTTCTCAAAATAACATGGCAAAATAAAGTTCATCCCTACAAAATCATATAGTTAGGCGATGCTTCATTTTCATCACACAAAGATGTTCCCAACTTCTATACCCCCGATGACAAGCCAAGCAATTGTTTCATACTTAAATAATCTCAAACTTTTTCAACCTTCACGCAATACATGAGCGTGAGCCATGGATATAGCACTATGGGTGGAATAGAATATGATGATGGGGATTGTGTGGAGAAGACAAAAAAAGGAGAAAGTCTCACATTGACGAGGATAATCAACGGGCTATGGAGATGCCCATCAATTGATGTCAACATGAGGAGTAGGTATTGCCATGCAACGGATGCACTAGAGCTATAAATGAATGCTCAACAAAAGAAAACTAGTGGGTGTGCATCCAACTTGCTTGCTCATAAAGACCTAGGGCATTTGAGGAATCCCATCGTAGGAATATACAAGCCAAGTTCTATAATGAAAAATTCCCACTAGTATGAAAAAGACAACTTATGAGACTCACTACATGAAAAACAAAGTGCTACTTTGAAGCACAAGTGTGGAAAAAGAGATAGTAACATAGCCCTTTTTATTTTTTTTTATTTTTTTTCTTTTCTTTTCTTTTCTTTTGGGCCTTTCTTTTTTTTCTTTTTGGTTTTTCTTCTTTTTTTTCTTTTTCTTTTTTTTCTTTGGGCAATGCTCTAATAATGATGATCATCGCACTTTCATTGATTACAACATATGAATTACAACTCGAAACTAGAACAAGATATGACTCTATATGAATGCCTCCGGCGGTGTACCAGGATGGTGCAATGAATCAAGAGTGACATGTATGAAAAATAATGCTTGTTGGCTTTTCCACAAATACGATGTCAACTACATGATCATGCAATGGCAATATGACAAAAGTAAAGTATGTCATGATGATGGACGAAACGGTGGAAAGTTGTATGGCAATATATCTCGGAATGGCTATGGAAATGTCATAATAGGTAGGTATGGTGGCTGTTTTGAGGAAGATATAAGGAGGTTTATGTGTGATAGAGCGTATCGTATCACGGGGTTTGGATGCACCGGCGAAGTTTGCACCAACTCTCAAGGTGAGAAAGGGCAATGCACGGTACTGAAGAGGCTAGCAATGGTGGAAAGGTAAAAGTGCGTATAATCCATGGACTCAACATTAGTCAAAAGAACTCATATACTTATTGCAAAAATTTAGAAGTCATCAAAAATCAAGTACTACGCGCATGCTCCTAGGGGGATAGATTGGTAGGAAAAGACCACCGCTCGTCCCCAGCCGCCACTCATAAGGATGCACAAGCCAGGTACACTTCATGTTTCAAATTTGTTACAACTTTAACCATACGTGAATGCTACGGGACTTGCTAACTTCAACACAAGCATTCTTTAAATTCATAATCACCCAACTAGCATGGCTTTAATATCACTACCTCCCTATCTCAAAACAATTATCAAGTATCAAATTGATCATAGCATCCAATTCACTTCCTATGATAGTTTTTATTATACCCAACTTGGATGCCTACCATTCTAGGACCAATTTTATAACCATAGCAAATACCATGCTGTTCTAAAAGACTCTCAAAAGGATATAAGTGAAGCATGAGAGACTAGCAATTTCTACAAAAATAAGCCACCGCCATGCTCTAAAAGATATAAGTGAAGCACTAGAGCAAAAACTATCAAGCTCAAAAGATATAAGTGAAGCACATAGCATATTCTAGCAAATTCAATCAAGTAGGCTTCTCCCAAAAGGTGTGTCCAGCAAGGATGATTGTGGTAAACTAAAAAGGAGAAACTAATATAATACACGACGCTCCAAGCAAAACACATATCATGTGGCGAATAAAAACATAGCTCCAAGTAAAGTTACCAATGAACGAAGACGAAAGAGGGGATGCCATCCCGGGGCATCCCCAAGCTTAGGATTTTGGCTATCCTTGAATATCTTGGGGTGCCTTGGGCATCCCCAAGCTTAGGCTCTTGCCACTCCTTATTCCATAGTCCATAAAAGCTTTACCCAAAACTTGAAAACTTCACAACACAAAACTCAACATGAAATCTTATAAGCTCCGTTAGTGAAAGAAAACAAAACCACCACATAAGGTACTGTAATGAACTCATTCTTTATTTATTTTGGTGTTAAACCTACTGTAATCCAACTTCTCTATGGTTTATAAACTAATTTACTAGCCATAGATGCATCGAAATAAGCAAACAACACATGAAAAACAGAATCTGTCAAAAACAGAACAGTCTGTAGCAATCTGTAACTAACGCAAACTTCTGGAACTCTAAAAATCCTAAAAAATAGGAAGTCCTGGTAAATTTGTCTATTGATCAGCAGCAAAAAGAATCAACGCAAAAGCACGTTTCTGTGATTTAACAGAACTAAATTCGTGCGCGCAAAGTTTCTGTTTTTCAGCAGAATCAAATCAACTATCATCATAGGTTATCCTATAGGTTCTACTAAACACTAATTAAAAGATAAAAACACATCTAAACAGTGGGTATATGCAAGATTTATTACTAAACAGGAACAAAAACAAAAAACATAAAGAAAATTGGGTTGCCTCCCAACTAGCGCTATCGTTTAACGCCCCTAGCTAGGCATAAAAGCGAAGATAGATCTAACGAGTGCCATCTTTGGCACTTGGAAAGGAAAAAGAGGGTCTCCTTTCTATGGCATTCATTCTTCTATTTAGGGTAAGCACATGACCATTAATGGATGAAGTAAGATTAAGCACGTTACGGAAGTTTGCCTCTAAACTAGACTTCATCTCTTTGATAATTTCAATTTGATAAAAGCACAAGAGAGTAGTTGATTCAACCTTATCATTCATAGGATGCCCAAATATGGTTTTCATTTTTTCATAAGTATCTATAGCATCCCCTTCAAGAAAACCTTCTTCAAAAATAGAATCTAAAACTTGTTTAAAAGAAGCGGGCAAGCCAACATAGAAACTTTTTAAGTAAACTTCAATTTGATATTGTGGCACATAGCTAGCCCGAATCCTTAATAACCTATCCCAAGCATCTTTTAAAGACTCATCAAGCAAATAGCGAAAAATTCCAGAGTCATCCTCATCAAAATTATTCAAGCTTTCATTAGTGACCCCGGTGGGTCTTTCTATAGCATCATTATTTATGAGCTTAGAGAGGATAGAGGGGTTATCCAAGGCACCAGAACCTAGGAAAGAGCCCTTAGTTCTTTTTGATTCAGCCATGGCAACGGGAAGGCAACCGGAAAGAGAGGAGGAGATTGGGAAAGAGAGGGCGAATAAAAGGGCAAGGGTGAAGTGGGGGAGAGGGAAACGAGAGGCAAATGGCAAACAATGTAAATGCGAGGGAGATGAGTTTGTGATGGGTACTTGGTATGTCTTGACTTGAGCGAAGTCCTCCCCGGCAACGGCGCCAGAAATCGCACGTTGGCGGGAGGTCGAATATTGACTTGACTTGGTGGAAGCCTCCCCGGCAACGGCGCCAGAAATCCTTCTTGCTACGTCTTGAGCTTGCGTTGGTTTTCCTTGAAGAGGAAAGGGTGATGTAGCAATAGTAGCGTAAGTATTTCCCTCAGTTTTTGAGAACCAAGGTATCAATCCAGTAGGAGGCTCCTCAAAAGTCCCACGCACCTACACAAACAAACAAAGAACTCGCAACCAACGCAATAAAGGGGTTGTCAATCCCTTCACTGCCACTTGCGGAAGCGAGATCTGATAGAGATAGTATGATAAGATAAAATATATTTTTGGTATTTTATAATATAGATGCAAAAAGTAAAGATGCAAATAAAAGTAGATTGGAAGCAAATATGATAAGAGATAGACCCGGGGGCCATAGGTTTCACTAGTGGCTTCTCTCAAGATAGTATAAGTATTACTATGGGTGAACAAATTACTGTCGAGCAATTGATAAAAAAGTGAATAGTTATGAGATTATCTAGGCATGATCATGTATATAGGCATCACGTCCGCAACAAGTAGACCGACTCCTGCCTGCATCTACTACTATTACTCCACACATCGACCGACTCCTGCCTGCATCTAGAGTATTAAGGGCGTGTTTGGTTGCCTGGGCATCTTTTGCCTGCACCGTATGGGGGATCCTGGGTGAGCTTGGCCGGTATGAGCTGATGCAAGGATGAACCCAGATGAGTGTTTGGTGAACTTGTATGATATGGTTGTATGAGTTGTAGATTCTTCCAAATGGGGCTTAAATCAATGAGGAACAGGCAGCAGCACCAGCGTGGAGCAGCACGGGGAAGATGGCATCAAGGAGCGGGGGAGCTTGGAGGTTGGCTTGAGGCCGTTGCCGGAGGTTGTGGAGGCGGAGCTCACCTCACCCCCCGCTGCGGCGGCGAGGATCCTGGGTGAGCTTGGAGGTGGGCGTGAGGGCCCGTGGCGGAAGATGTTGAGGCGGATGGAGAGGGCAGCGCCGCCGCGGGCAGGAGCGGGGGCGGGATGTGCAGCGTGGTGAGGAGTGCGTCCGTGCATCGGAGAGCGGCGCCGCAGCCTCGGACAAGCGGCGGATGGGCGCGGTCGGTGTTGGAGGATGTGGAGGAGGGCGGCGGCGGCGTTGATGTGGGGAGCCGGCGACGGCCTTGGATAGGCGGCGGACGGGCGCGGTCGGCATTAGAGGAGGGCAGGGGCGGCATTGATGTGGGAGCCTCCGGCGGCGCTTGTTTATACAGCAAAGAGATTGAAGGGGGGTGAAGAAAAGCCAACACCCGAGGCTGCACGTGTGCTACGCGAGAAACTTGCGTTTCCGCTCAGCCTGGCTGCGAGCCGTTTTCTGCATCCGTCAGGCCTGGTCCGGTTAGGCATGTAGGGTACCAAACGTCCAGTATTTGCATGGTGGGTGCGAGCCAGATGCGATACAAGAAACCAAACACGCCCTAAGTTCATAAGAACAGAGTAACGCCTTAAGCAAGATGACATGATGTAGAGGGATAAACTCAAGCAATATGATATAAACCCCATCTATTTATCCTCGATGGCAACAATACAATACGTGCCTTGCTGCCCCTGCTGTCACTGGGAAAGGACACCGCAAGATTGAACCCAAAGCTAAGCACTTCTCCCATGGCAAGAAAAATCACTCTAGTAGGCTAAACCAAACTGATAATTCGAAGAGACTTGCAAAGATAACTCAATCATACATAAAAGAAATCAGAGAAGATTCAAATATTATTCATAGATAAACTTGATCATAAACCCACAATTCATCGGATCTCGACAAACACACCGCAAAAAGAGTTTACATCGAATAGATCTTCACAAGAGAGGGGGAGAACATTGTATTGAGATCCAAAAAGAGAGAAGAAGCCATCTAGCTAATAACTATGGACCCATAGGTCTATAGTAAACTACTCACAACTCATCGGAGGGGCTATGGTGTTTATGTAGAAGCCCTCCGTGGTCGATTCCCCCTCCGGCGGAGTGCCGGCGAAGGCTCCAAGATGGGGTCTCGCGGATACAGAAGGTTACAGTGGTGGAAATTGTGTTTCGTTGGCTCACTGGATGCTTTCGGGGTACGTAGGCTTATATAGGAGGAAGAAGTACATCGGTGGCCGCCCGAGGGGCCCATGAGATAGGGCGGTGCGCCCTATAGGGGGGGGCACCCTCCTATCTCGTGGAGGCCTCGGCTGATTCTTGACTTGCACTCCAAGTCCTCTGGATCACATTCGTTCCAAAAATCATGCTCCCGAAGGTTTCATTCCATTTGGACTCCGTTTGATATTTCTTTTCTTTGAAATACTGAAATAGGCAAAAAAACAGCAATACGGGCTGGGCCTCCGGTTAGTAGGTTAGTCCCAAAAATGATATAAATGTGTAAAATAAAGCCCATAAACATCCAAAAGGGGTAATATAATAGCATGGAACAATCAAAAATTATAGATACGTTGGAGACGTATCATCGCGCAACCCCTCAAGTGTGAAACTTGGGGGTGGTTCCTCTTACGTTCACCTTGATGATTACATCGAGTGGAATTCACCGGGGGTGATTCCTCGGGTTTTCCCCTTAATGTTTGGACACACGGATACTTGGACTTTACCACTGTTACTTGGAAAGTCGGGTCGACCCTGAGGGGTACCCGCGAGTGATGTGGAGACGGGTTGACCTGGAGGGTGCCCGCGAGATACTTACGAGGCGTGGTCGGGCATTCCTAGCCCTTGTCGCAAGTCCTCGAGACAGCGCAATGGGGTCACATCTTTCATGAGTCTCTGCTTGTTACCGCGCGTTCCTAATCCACTACGATTTGGATATTTGATCCGAGGGTGCTCTGGCCTGATAGCACTAACCATCACGTGGGCATAATATGGGCGTTCTGCGTCGTATGCATCAGCCGAAGCTTAATAGACGTCAGCGACTAAGTGATGCACGCCGGGTTGGACTGGTAAGCACCTGCCTTTTTGAAGGAGGTAGCTAGGTCTGCTCACCGGCCTAGCACGCAACGTGCAGGAGTTCCCGGGGAGATGGCCCATGACCCCTGGGGGCATAGGTTTAGTCTGGTGTGCTGACCTCTCTATTAATCCTAGGTCGGGTTGCGGCGTATTGTTTGGCCGAGGCCGGGCATGACCCAGGAAAGTGTGTCCGGCCGGAGTTAATCGAGCATGGTGGGTAAGTTGGTGCACCCCTACAGGGAAGAAAACATCTATCGATAGCCTGTCCTACGGTAACGGACACTTGGAGTTGTATCCCGATCGATACAACTAGAATTGGATACTTGTGATGAGAATTGGATTGTGATGAGTAATGGATAGTACGGCTCTGGGACTGCTTTCTCGCAGGGAGTCGAGAAAGGATCTCTGGCCGAGGTTGATAACACTACTACTACTACTTTACTTTATGCTACTCTACTCCCTCCTGTTTGCTGCAAGATGGTGGTTTCCAGAAGATGCTAGTCTTCGATAGGACTAGGCCTTCTCTCTATTCTGGCATTTCTGCAGCCCAGTCCACATATACAGCCTTCCTTTGATAATGTTGCATATGTAGTGTAGATCCTTGCTTGCGAGTACTTTGGATGAGTACTCACGATTGCCTTGCTCCCCCTTATCCCCCTTTCTTCTTCTTTCCAGTTGATGCAACCAGATGGTGGAGTCCAGGAGCTAGATGCCATCTTTGACGATTGCTACTACCCCGAAGGTGCCTACTACTACGTGACGGCCGCTGACGACCAGGAGTAGTTAGGAGGCTCCCAGGCAGGAGGCCTTGCCTTTTCGATCGTTGTTGCTTTTGTGCTAGCCTTTTTAAGGCAAACTTGTCTAACTCATGTCTGTACTCAGATATTGTTGCTTCCGCTGACTCTTGTGTATTCGCGCTTATGTATTCCAGCCCTCACGGCCCCTGGCTTGTAATATAAAGCTTGTATTATTTTAATTTGTGTCTAGAGTTGTGTTGTGATATCTTCCCATGAGTCCTTTATCTTGATCGTACACATTTGCGTGTATGATTAGTGTATGATTGAATCGAGTGCGTCACAAGTATCCACTATGTTCTGAGATTGATGTTGCTATGACTTTGCTATGCTTAATGCTTGTCACTATGGCTCGAGTGCCATGATTTCAGATCTGAACCTATTATGTTTTCATGAATATATGTGAGTTCTTGATCCTATCTTGCAAGTCTATAGTCACCTATTATGTGTTATGATCCGACAACCCCGAAGTGACAATAATCGGGATACTTCTTGGTGATGACCGTAGTTTGAGGAGTTCATGTATTCAGTAAGTGCTAATGCTTTGGTCCGGTTCTCTATTAAAAGGAGGCCTTAATATCCCTTAGTTTCCATTAGGAGCTGCTGCCACGGGAGGGTAGGACAAAATATATCATGCAAGTTCTTTTCCATAAGCACGTATGACTATATTCGGAATACATGCCTACATTACATTGATGAACTGGAGCTAGTTCTGTGTCACCCTATGTTATAACTATTACATGAGGAATCGCATCCGACATAATTATCCATCACTGATCCAATGCCTACGAGATTTTCACATATTGTGCTTTGCTTATTTACTTTACCGTCGCTACTGTTACAGTTACTACAAAACTGCTATCTTTACTTTTGCCACTGTTACCAGTACTATCATACTACTTTGCTACTAAATACATTGCTGCAGATACTAAGTTATCCAGGTGTGGTTGAATTGACAACTCAACTGCTAATACTTGAGAACATTCTTTGGCTCCCCTTGTGTCGAATCAATAAATTTGGGTTGAATACTCTACCCTCGAAAACTGTTGCGATCCCCTATACTTGTGGGTTATTAGGGGGGTGCCCCCCTTCCTTCATCCCTCTCTCCCCCTTCCTCTCTCCTAGTCCAACTAGGGAAGGGGAGAATCCTACTCCCGGTGGGAGTAGGACTCCTCCAGGGCGTGCCATAGAGGGCCGGTGTCGGTGTCAAAATCGGCGGATCTCGGGTAGGGGGTCCCGAACTGTGCGTCTAGGCGGATGGTAACAGGAGACAAGGGACACGATGTTTTTACCCAGGTTCGGGCCCTCTCGATGGAGGTAAAACCCTACTCCTGCTTGATTGATATTGATGATATGGGTAGTACAAGAGTGGATCTACCACGAGATCAAGGAGGCTAAACCCTAGAAGCTAGCCTATGGTAGGATTGTTGTAATGGTTGTTGTCCTACGGACTAAAACCCTCCGGCTTATATAGACACCGGGGAGGGCTAGGGTTACACAGAGTCGGTTACAATGGTAGGAGATCTACATATCCGTATCGCCAAGCTTGCCTTCCACGCCAAGGAAAGTCCCATCCGGACACGGGACGAAGTCTTCAATCTTGTATCTTCATAGTCTTGGAGTCCGGCCGATGATGATAGTCCGGCTATCCGGACACCCCCTAGTCCAGGACTCCCTCCGTAGCCCCTGAACCAGGCTTCAATGACAATGAGTCCGGCGCGCATAATGTTTGGCATTGCAAGGCGGGTTCCTCCTCCGAATAATTCATAGAAGATTGTGAACACCAGGATAGTGTCCGGCTCTGCAAAACAAATTCCACATTCCACCGTAGAGAGAATAATATGTACACAAGTTCAATCTGCTGACGTATTTTGTGGCACGACGTTACACCACTACCAAGCCTTTACTTGAATCGTTTTTTATTATACCACCTCAGCGCGTTTAGCGAAGCGGTTTCCTTGGCACGTCTTGTCGAAGCAGAGATCGTGTTCCCCTTATTCTGGGATTCTCATCAATACGGACATGGGTAACCCAACCGCGCCATTGATGGTGGCGCTTGGGAGATAAGCGAGTTTTACCAGGCCGGTGGGGACGCATAGTCTTCGTCCGCCCATATATGAGGGGATAAGGATCCACCCTTTCTTACCTACGCCTTCTTCCTCCTTTTCTTATCCATCTCCGCACACTCGAGCTCCAGCGCCCAAGCCCGCACATCTTGTCTTAACCTTCTCCAGTCATGTCCGGAGCGGGAGGCAAGTGGATGGCCTCCTCCGTTACGGAGGAGCACATTGCAAAACTGCGCAACGCCGGATACCTTTCCGGCGACATCGCGCACCGGCTGCCTGACAAGGGGCAGCTCATCCCCACCCCCAGGCCCCATGAGAGGGTCGTATTCCTTCCCCACTTCCTCCGCGGACTGGGCTTCCCGTTGCATCCCTTTGTCCGGGGCCTCATGTACTATTACGGCCTGGATTTCCATGATCTGGCGCCAAACTTCATCCTCAACATCTCGGCGTTTATCGTCGTGTGCGAAGCCTTCCTCTGCATCCAGCCCCACTTCGGCTTGTGGCTCAAGACCTTCAACGTCAATCCGAAGCTGGTGAAGGGCACTCAAGCGGAGTGCGGAGGCGCCATGTTGGGCAAGATGCCCAACGTCATCTGGATCAAAGGGGCCTTCGTGGAGTCCGTCAAGGGGTGGCAATCGGGGTGGTTCTACATCACTGAGCCGTGCGACCCTAAGTAGGCGGCGGCCCCCGAGTTCAGATCTGGTATCCCTATGCAGCTCACCTCCTGGAAAGAGAAGGGCTTGCTATGGGGCAGTTCGGAGGAGCTGACAGGACTCCAGTCCTATCTTCAGACCTTGGTGAACAAGAAGCTTAGGCTTGTCAATGTGATCCAGGTCATGCTCATCCGCCAGATTCTCCCCTGCCAACAACGGGCCTTCAATCTGTGGGAGTTCGATCCGGCACAGCACCGGACTCTGAGCGGGCTCTTCAACACGACGTATGCAGCCATCTGGAGGGTGCTGTTCAAGGGCGGAGAAGCCCCCGCGTCCGCGACTGAAGATCACGGATTCAGCACCAAGCGCCCGGCCGGTGAGGTAAGCTTCGTTATCCTCTACGGGACAGTTGTTTTCTTTCATAGTTTGGCTCTATGTGGGATCTAAAACTCCCAATGCCTTTAACTGGACTGGCAGAGGATGTCCGGACAGGTAGACTGTCCGGCTCCCCTTCCCGAAGACCCAGCGGACGCCCGCTTAACGGGGCTTCTGGTCCCGGCACTCTATGTGGTGCCGGAGAAGAAGGCCAAGAAGAAGGCCACGGGAACCCAAAGAAGTTCCCGGTGCCAGGTGATATCGGATTCGTCGTCCGATGGCTCCGAGGCGGACTCCTCCCCCGAAGACGAGGAGGAGAAAGAGGACTCTCTCCCAGAGGAGGGAGAGAGGAAGAGGAAGGCTTCCCCAACAGGGGAGGCCGAAGGGTCCAAGAGGGGAAGAACTATTCCCCCGAACAGCTCCGCCGACGCTAATGTTGGCGACGAAGAGTGGCCCTCAAGGGCCAGGCCTCTGGCAAGATCGTAAGTATCCGGATTCCTGAATGATTTATAATTTCTCTTTTGCTTCACATAGTGTCCTTCTAATGCCGCACACTGCCTGCAGTCCGGCCGATGATGATCTCCCCGCTTCATCGAGCGGGTCGTTGGCTCCGTCGGATGTGGATTCCATCCCGACTGCCTCCACCCCTCGCGATGCTGAGGACGCCGAGGTGGGATCCCAGGAAGGGACCCATCAGGAGGAGGCTCCGGAGGCGCCGCAAGGCAGCCTCCCGGACTTTGCGCCGGACTCCACGCCGGAACCCACAGTGGTTCCGGAGTCCGGCAGGCGGCCCCTTCGCAAGAAGGGCAAGACCGTGACGCCGGCGGCCCCCGTCCAACCGGAGGCGCTGGACAACTTGTTGGAGGCGCTCAAAGGCGCTTCCATCGAGGAAGAACACCGCACTATTATGAGTGCGGTGATTCAGAAGGTTCAGCTCGCCAAGAGCGGGCTGACCAAAGCCTGCAGTAGCCTTCTAACAGGCTTTGAGGTAAGAATTTTAAAATGTGTAATGTAATACCGCATAGACAGTAGCCCCTGATGCTCGGTTCGGTGTTCGGAAAGAAAAGCCAGACTGAGGATCTAAAAAGATATACGCAGGGTTGCTAAAAATTATGTCAATATGGGTTTGCAGGTTGCGCTGCTGACCTCTGCCGCACTGACTGCGGAGGTCGGTGCTTTGAAGCAGGACCTCGAGCGGTCCGAGCAAGAGCTCGGCCATGCCAAGAAGCAGCTCGAGGACAAAGAAGGTGAGTAACACCACTTTGAATTTTTACCTTACAGAAAAGGATTTAGGTTGTGACAAAAATAACAAGGATAACGTGGGTACTGTAGGGGCCACGAACGAGGTGGCAACCCTGAAGGAGGCCGTGTCCGCGGCTGAACGCAATGCGTCCGCGGAACAGACGGAGTGAGAGAAGCAGGAGGCGCGGGTGGCGGAGGTGCGACAAGAGCTCCAGACTCTCATGGAGAAGCATGAGAGTTTGGAGCGTGACTCGAAGACTCGAGAGTCCGAGCTTGCCTCGGCTCTTGAAAGTGCCAAAGCCGCTAAGGCCGAGGCCCATAAGGCCCTCCAGGAGATTGAGGCGGTGAAGAAAATAGCGGCGGGTAAGGCATTTTTCATGCAAAGCAAGCATGTTAATGTAAACTACCTGACACTTACCCGAATTCGGAGCTCTCCAGGGGCGTTTGCAGATCTGCCTCGTAGCGTGTCCGATGCCGCCGCATTCTACCGAGCCGAGGAGGGGAGCTCAACGGAGAAGGTCTTCTGGTCTCAGTACGCTGAGGCCGGCCATCCGGTGCCCCCTAGCGACCAGCTGTAGCAGCTGGTCGAGCTCCACAAGGTAGCCGAGCAGGCCATGAAGGGCCTCATAGTCCGGCTGTGGCCTGGGGAGTGTTGGGGAACGTAGCAGAAATTCAAAATTTTCCTACGTGTCACCAAGATCTATCTATGGAGAAACCAGCTACGAGTAGAAGGAGAGTGCATCTACATACCCTTGTAGATCGCTAAGCGGAAGCGTTCAAGTGAACGGGGTTGATGGAGTCGTACTCGTCGTGATTCAAATCACCGATGATCAAGTGCCGAACGCACGGCACCTCCGCGTTCAACACACGTACAGCCCGGTGACGTCTCCCACGCCTTGATCCAGCAAGGAGAGAGGGAGAGGTTGAGGAAGACTCCATCCAACAGCAGCACAACGGCGTGGTGGTGGTGGAGGAGCGTGGCAATCCCGCAGGGCTTCGCCAAGCACCATGGGAGAGGAGGAGGAGGGCTTCGCCAAGAGGAAGAGAACTCATGTGTTATGGGCAGCCCCAGGCCTCTATTTATATAGGGGAGAAGGGGGCTGCGCCCCCTTTAGGGTTTCCCACCCCCAAGGGGTGCGGCCAGCCCTAGATGGCAAAGAGGGTGGCGGCCAAGAGGGGAGAGGAGAGGGAGGCGCACCAATATGGGCCTTAAGGCCCATCTGGACTAGGGTTTGCCCCCTCCCACTCTCCCTTGCCCCTTGGCCCCCTTGTGGGGGGCGCACCAGCCCTCCTAGGGGCTGGTCCCCTCCCACACTTGGCCCACGCAACCTTCTGGGGCAGGTGGCCCCACTTGGTGGACCCCCGGGACCCTCCCGGTGGTCCCGGTACAATACCGATATTGCCCGAAACTTTTCCGGTGACCAAAACAGGACTTCCCATATATAAATCTTTACCTCCGGACCATTCCGGAACTCCTCGTGACGTCCGGGATCTCATCCGGGACTCCGAACAACATTCGGTAACCACATACAAACTTCCTTTATAACCCTAGCGTCATCGAACCTTAAGTGTGTAGACCCTACGGGTTCGGGAGACATGCAGACATGACCGAGACGTTCTCTGGTCAATAACCAACAGCGGGATCTGGATACCCATGATGGCTCCCACATGCTCCATGATGATCTCATCGGATGAACCACGATGTCAAGGACTTAATCAATCCCGTATTCAATTCCCTTTGTCTATCGGTATGTTACTTGCCCGAGATTCGATCGTCGGTATCCAATACCTTGTTCAATCTCGTTACCGGCAAGTCACTTTACTCATTCCGTAACACATCATCCCGTGATCAACTCCTTGGTCACATTGCGCATATGATGATGTCCTACCGAGTGGGCCCAGAGATACCTCTCCGTTTACACGGAGTGACAAATCCCAGTCTCGATCCGCATAAAACAATAGATACTTTCGGAGATACCTGTAGTGCACCTTTATAGTCACCCAGTTACGTTGTGATGTTTGATACACGCAAAGCACTCCTACGGTATCCAGGAGTTACACGCTCTCATGGTCAAAGGAAGAGATACTTGACATTGGCAAAGCTCTAGCAAACGAACTACACGACCTTTTGTGCTAGGCTTAGGATTGGGTCTTGTCCATCACATCATTCTCCTAATGATGTGATCCCGTTATGAACGACATCCAATGTACATAGCCAGGAAACCATGACTATCTGTTGATCACAACGAGCTAGTCAACTAGAGGCTCACTAGGGACATATTGTGGTCTATGTATTCACACGTGTATTACGATTTCCGGATAGTACAGTTATAGCATGAATAAAAGACAATTATCATGAACAAGGAAATATAATAATAACACTTTTATTATTGCCTCTAGGGCATATTTCCAACAGTCTCCCACTTGCACCAGAGTCAATAATCCAGTTCACATCGCCATGTGATTAACACTCACAGGTCACATCGCCATGTGACTAATACCCAAGAGTTTACTAGAGTCAGTAGTCTAGTTCACATCACTATGTTATTAACACTCAATGAGTTTTATGTTTGATCATGTTGCTTGTGAGAGAGGTTTTAGTCAACGGGTCTGAACCTTTCAGATCCGTGTGTGCTTTACAAATCTCTATGTCATCTCCTAGATGCAGCTACCACGCTCTATTTGGAGCTATTCCAAATAACTGTTCTACTTGGAGCTATTCTAAAATGTTGCTCCATTATATGTATCCGCTATCTCTACTCAGAGCTATCCGGATAGGTGTCAAGCTTGCATCGACGTAACCCTTTACGACGAACTCTTTTACCACCTCCATAATCGAGAAAAATTCCTTAGTCCACTAGTTACTAAGGATAACTTTGACCGCTGTCCTGTGATCCATTCTTGGATCACTCTTGTACCCCTTGACTGACTCATGGCAAGGCACACTTCAGGTGCGGTACTCAGCATGGCATACTGTAGAGCCTATGTCTTAAGCATAGGGGACGACCTTCGTCCTTTCTCTCTATTCTGCCGAGGTCGAGCTTTAAGTCTTAACTTCGTACCTTACAACTCAGGCAAGAACTTGTTCTTTGACTGATCCATCTTGAACACCTTCAAGATCATGTCAAGATATGTGCTCATTTGAAAGTATTATTAAGCATTTTGATCTATCCTTATAGATCTTGATGCTCAATGTTCAAGTAGCTTAATCCAGGCTTTCCATTGAAAAACACTTTCAAAATAACCCTATATGCTTTCTAGAAATTCTACGTCATTTCTGATCAACAATATGTCAACAACATATACTCATTAGAAATTCTATAGTGCTCCCACTCACTTCTTTGGAAATACAAGTTTCTCATAAACTTTGTACAAACCCAAAATCTTTGATCATCATCAAAGCATACATTCCAACTCCGAGATGCTCACTCCAGTCCTTAGAAGGATTGCTGGAGCTTTGCATACTTATTAGCATCTTTTGGGATTGACAAAACCTTCCGGTTGTATCACATACAACCTTTCCTCAAGTATAACGTCGAGGAAACAATGTTTTGACATCCTATCTGCAAGATTTCATCAATCATGCAGTAATTGCTAATCCAATTCCAACAGACTCTTAGCATCGCTACGAGTGAGAAAACCTCACCGTAATCAACTCCTTGAACTTGTCGGAAAATATCTTAACGACAAGTCGAGCTTTCTTAATGGTAATTCTTACCATCATTGTCTGTCTTCCTTTTAAAATCCATCCGTACCCAATGGCCTTACGACCATCAAGTATTTCTTCCAAAGTCATGGATCCGTTCTCGGATTTTATGGCCTCGAGCCATTTATCGGAATCCGGGCCCACCATTGCTTCTCCATAGCTCGTAGGTTCATTGTTGTCCAGCAACATGACTTCCAAGACAGGATTACGTACCACTCTGAAGTAGTACGTATCCTTGTCATCCCACGAGGTTTGGTAGTGACTTGATCCGAAGTTTCATGATCAATATCATAAGCTTCCACTTCAATTGGTGTAGGTGCCACAGGAACAACTTCCTGTGCCCTGCCACACACTAGTTGAAGAGACGGTTCAATAACCTCATCAAGTTTCCACCATCCTCCCACTCAATTCTTTCGAGAGAAACTTTTCCTCGAGAAAGTACCTGATTCTAGAAACAATCCCTTATTGCTTTCGGATCTGAGACAGGAGGTATACCCAACTGTTTTGGGTGTCCTATGAAGATGCATTTTATCCGCTTTGGGTTCGAGCTTATCAATCCTGAAACTTTTCCACATAAGCGTCGCAGCCCCAAACCTTTAAGAAACGACAACTTAGGTTTCTCTAAACCATAATTCATACGGTGTCATCTCAACGGAATTACGTGGTGCCCTATTTAAAGTGAATGTGGTTGTCTCTAATGCCTAACCCATGAACGATAGTGGTAATTCGATAAGAGACATCATGGTACGCACCATATCCAATAGGGTGCAACTATGATGTTCGGACACACCATCACACTATGGTGTTCCAGGCGGTATTAATTATGAAACAATTTCCACAATGTCTTAATTGTGTGCCAAAACTCGTAAGTCAGATATTCATCTCTATGATCGTATCATAGACATTTTATCCTCTTGTCACAATGATCTTCTACTTCACTCTAAAATTACTTGAACCATCCAATAATTCAGAGTTGTGTTTCATCAAGTAAATATTCTCAACATCTACTCGAATCATCTGTGAAGTAAGAACACAACGATATTCACTGCATGCCTCAGCACTCATTGGACTGCACACATCAAAATGTGTTACTTCCAACAAGTTGCTATCTTGTTCCATCTTACTGAAAACGAGGCTTTTTAGTCATCTTGCCCATGTGGTATGATTTGCATATCTCAAGTGATTCAAAATCAAGTGAGTCCGAACGGTCCATTTGCATGGAGTTTCTTCATGCATATACACCAATAGACATGGTTCGCATGACTCAAACTTTTCAAAAACGAGTGAGTCCAAAGATCCATCAACATGGAGCTTCTTCATGCGTTTTATACCATTATGACTTACATGGCAGTGCCACAAGTAAGTGGTACTATCATTACTATCTTATATCTTTTGGCATGAAAATGTGTATCACTACGATCGAGATTTCAATGAACCATTCATTTTAGGTGCAAGACCATTGAAGGTTTTATTCAAATAAATAGAGTAACCATTATTCTCCTTAAATGAATAACCGTATTGCGATAGACATAATCCAATCATGTCTATGCTCAACGCAAACACCAATCTCGGTGGTAGAGGGAGCGTGCGATGCTTGATCATATCAACCTTGGAAACACTTCCAACATATATCGTCAGCTCACCTTTAGCTAGTCTCCGTTTATTCCGTAGCTTTTATTTCGAGTTACTAACACTTAGCAACCGAACCGGTATCCAATACCCTGGTGCTACTAGGAGTACTAGTAAAGTACACATTAACATAATGCATATCCAATATACTTCTATCGACCTTGCCAGCCTTCTCATCTACCAAGTATCTAGGGTAATGCTGTTCCAGTGGTTGTTCCCCTTATTACAGAAGCACTTAGTCTCGGGTTTGGGTTCAACCTTGGGTTTCTTCACTAGAGCAGCAGCTGAATTGCCGTTTCATGAAGTATCCCTTTGTTCCCTTGCCCTTCTTGAAACTAGTGGTTTCACCAACCATCAACAATTGATGCTCCTTCTTGATTTCTACTTTCGCGGTGTCAAACATCATGAATATTTCAAGGATCATCATATCTATCCCTGATATGTTATAGTTCATCACGAAGCTCTAGCAGCTTGGTGGCAATGACTTTGGGGAAACATCACTATCTCATCTGGAGGATCAACTCCCACTCGATTCAAGTGATTGTTGTGCTCAGACAATCTGAGCACAAGCTCAACGATTGAGCTTTTCTCCCTTAGTTTGCAGGCTAAGAAAATCGTCGGAGGTCTTATACCTCTTGACGTGGGCACGAGCCTGAAATCCCAATTTCAGCCCTCGAAACATCTCATATGTTCCGCGACGTTTCGAAAACGTCTTTGGTGCCTCTACTTAAACCATTTAATTGAAATATCACGTAGTTATCAAAACGTGTATGTCCGATGTTCGCAACATCGACAAACGACGTTGGGGTTCAGCACACTGAGCGGTGCATTAAGGACATAAGCTTTCTACTGATCGCATAATCGCTACTATCAACTTTCAACTATATTTTCTCTAGGAACATATCTAAACAGTGGAACTAAAGCGCGAGCTTACGACATAATTTGCAAAAAGGTCTTTTGACTATGTTCAAGATAATTAAGTTCATCTTATGAACTCCCACTTAGATAGACATCCCTCTGGTCATCTAAGTGATCACATGATCTGAGTCAACTAGGCTGTGTCCGATCATCACGTGAGACGGACTAGTTAACGTCGGTGAACATCTTCATGTTGATCGTATCTACTATACGACTCATGCTCGACCTTTCGGTCTCCGTGTTCCGAGGCCATGTCTGCACATGCTAGGCTCGTCAAGTTAACCCTAAGTGTTTTCGCTGTGTAAAACTGTCTTCAACCGTTGTATGTGAACGTAAGAATCCATCACACCCGATCATCACGTGGTGCTTAGAAGTGACGAACTGTAGCAACGGTGCACAGTTAGGGGAGAACACTTCTTGAAATTGTTGTAAGGGATCATCTTATTTACTACCGTCGTTCTAAGCAAACAAGATGCATAAACATGATAAACATCACATGCAATCAAATAGAGTAGTGACATGATATGGCCAATATCATATAGCTCCTTTGATCTTCATCTTCGGGGCTCCATGATCATCTTGTCACCGGCATGACACCATGATCTCCATCATCATGATCTCCATCATCGTGTCTTCATGAAGTTGTCACGCCAACGACTACTTCTACTTCTATGACTAACGCGTTTAGCAATAAAGTAAAGTAGTTTACATCGCGTTCTTCAATGACACGCAGGTCATACAATAAATAAAGACAACTCCTATGGCTCCTGCCAGTTGTCATACTCATCGACATGCAAGTCGTGATTCCTATTACAAGAACATGATCAATGTCATACATCACATATATTCATCACATTCTTGTTGGCCATATCACATCACAAAGCATACCCTGCAAAAACAAGTTAGACGTCCTCTAATTGTTGTTGCATGTTTTACGTGGCTGCTATGGGTTTCTAGCAAGAACGTTTCTTACCTACGCAAAACCACAACGTGATATGCCAATTGCTATTTACCCTTCATAAGGACCCTTTTCATCGAATCCGTTCCGACTAAAGTGGGAGAGACTGGCACCCGCTAGCCACCTTATGCACCAAGTGCATGTCAATCGGTGGAACCTGTCTCACGTAAGAGTACGTCTAAGGTCGGTCCGGGCCGCTTCATCCCACAATACCGTCGAAACAAGATTGGACTAGTAACGGTAAGCATATTGAACAACATCAACGCCCACAACTACTTTGTGTTCTACTCGTGCAAAGAATCTACGCAATAGACCTAGCTCATGATGCCACTGTTGAGGAACGTAGCAGAAATTCAAAATTTTCCTACGTGTCACCAAGATCTATCTATGGAGAAACCAGCTACGAGTAGAAGGAGAGTGCATCTACATACCCTTGTAGATCACTAAGCGGAAGCGTTCAAGTGAACGGGGTTGATGGAGTCGTACTCGTCGTGATTCAAATCACCGATGATCAAGTGCCGAACGCACGGCACCTCCGCGTTCAACACACGTACAGCCCGGTGACGTCTCCCACGCCTTGATCCAGCAAGGAGAGAGGGAGAGGTTGAGGAAGACTCCATCCAACAGCAGCACAACAGCGTGGTGGTGGTGGAGGAGCGTGGCAATCCCGCAGGGCTTCGCCAAGCACCATGGGAGAGGAGGAGGAGGGCTTCGCCAAGAGGAAGAGAACTCATGTGTTATGGGCAGCCCCAGGCCTCTATTTATATAGGGGAGAAAGGGGCTGCGCCCCCTTTAGGGTTTCCCACCCCCAAGGGGTGCGGCCAGCCCTAGATGGCAAAGGGGGTGGCGGCCAAGAGGGGAGAGGAGAGGGAGGCGCACCAATATGGGCCTTAAGGCCCATCTGGACTAGGGTTTGCCCCCTCCCACTCTCCCTTGCGCCTTGGCCCCCTTGTGGGGGGCGCACCAGCCCTCCTAGGGGCTGGTCCCCTCCCACACTTGGCCCACGCAACCTTCTGGGGCAGGTGGCCCCACTTGGTGGACCCCCGGGACCCTCCCGGTGGTCCCGGTACAATACCGATATCGCCCAAAACTTTTCCGGTGACCAAAACAGGACTTCCCATATATAAATCTTTACCTCCGGACCATTCCGGAACTCCTCGTGACGTCCGGGATCTCATCCGGGACTCCGAACAACATTCGGTAACCACATACAAACTTCCTTTATAACCCTAGCGTCATCGAACCTTAAGTGTGTAGACCCTACGGGTTCGGGAGACATGCAGACATGACCGAGACGTTCTCTGGTCAATAACCAACAGCGGGATCTGGATACCCATGATGGCTCCCACATGCTCCACGATGATCTCATCGGATGAACCACGATGTCAAGGACTTAATCAATCCCGTATTCAATTCCCTTTGTCTATCGGTATGTTACTTGCCCGAGATTCGATCGTCGGTATCCAATACCTTGTTCAATCTCGTTACCGGCAAGTCACTTTACTCGTTCCGTAACACATCATCCCGTGATCAACTCCTTGGTCACATTGCGCATATGATGATGTCCTACCGAGTGGGCCCAGAGATACCTCTCCGTTTACACGGAGTGACAAATGCCAGTCTCGATCCGCATAAAACAATAGATACTTTCGGAGATACCTGTAGTGCACCTTTATAGTCACCCAGTTACGTTGTGACGTTTGATACACCCAAAGCACTCCTACGGTATCCAGGAGTTACACGCTCTCATGGTCAAAGGAAGAGATACTTGACATTGGCAAAGCTCTAGCAAACGAACTACACGACCTTTTGTGCTAGGTTAGGATTGGGTCTTGTCCATCACATCATTCTCCTAATGATGTGATCCCGTTATCAACGACATCCAATGTCCATAGCCAGGAAACCATGACTATCTGTTGATCACAACGAGCAAGTCAACTAGAGGCTCACTAGGGACATATTGTGGTCTATGTATTCACACGTGTATTACAATTTCCGGATAATACAGTTATAGCATGAATAAAAGACAATTATCATGAACAAGGAAATATAATAATAACACTTTTATTATTGCCTCTAGGGCATATTTCCAACAGGGAGGCCATGCCTGGGAGCTACTTCGGCCTCGTGCGGCGGCTGGTGGATGCGTGCCGCTGGGTGGAGGTCATCAAGCGCTCCGCCTGTATTGAAGGTGCTCGCCGGGCCCTTGCCCGCACAAAGGTGCACTGGGGCAGGCTGAATGCGGAGAGGCTTATCAGTGACGCACCGCCAGCGGGCAAGGAGTATCGTACGCCTGAGATGTACTATAAGACTGTCCTGAAGGGTGCCCGCAAGATTGCGGATGAGTGCCCCAGAGAAATTCGCAATGTGTTATCCTGTGCGCTGAAAACTTTGTTCATATGCGCTAAGCAATGCTTATTGATTTAAAATATTACCTTCTATGCGGCCGTTTATTAAATCTGAGAGATGGCAAGTCGTCGGCTTCAGCCCCCATGCCACGAGTGCTGGGGTGTTCGGGATAAACTTGAGCACTCTTGTTCCCTTTTTTGGGTCCATCTAGGGAGGCGCTCAACACAACGAACAAGGCAACCGGACTTATAATGCTTGAACACTCTCACTTAGCCATAGAATTCAATAATTTTAAATTTCGGCGAAGCCCCTAGTATTCGGAAGACCGAGTTCGGGGCGCTATCCACGCCTTGGCCGGACATTATCTGGTTCTTCGCTCGAAGTGGCATAAGTCTTTAGGGACTCGAAAAGACCTCTCGAACAGCGACCAATCTCTCGCCTTATCATGACAGTCAGTTTTAGCTTTCTCCACTGAGGCGCTCGCCCAGCTCAACCGGGGCGCAATCACAGTGGTTCTCCCAGTGCTACCTTAGCCGACAGAACGGAACGTAAGGTACCAAAACATGGGAGCCGGGCAAACCCAACTATTGACCCAAGACATGATTCGGAGCCGATTCATATAATGCTATAAGTTTGGGGTGCCGCACTTGTGAAAGTGTTCGGACTTATCACACCATAATGCGGGGAACATAAGCCCCTGGTGTATTCGGCCGTACCAAAATATACGGGTGCAAGATGTCATTGATTAACATATATGTAAAGTAATGCAATTATAGGCAAAAAGTGCTGCATTATTTATTCAAGGAATTCTGCTATGAGTGCGGAATGATACAAATAGTACGGTAAGCAAGGGATTGGACTAATTAGACGTGTCTCCCTCCAGGGGTGGGCTGCGGAATGGTGTATTTAACAAATTTAATGCTCATAATGGAGACCACCTGAGTATTCGTGGCAGCCTTTGTCCCTCCCTGGCTGTTGCATCGTGAGTTCGGCAGGTTCGCCGCCAGACAGAGCCTCTGGTGAACGGAGTCCTGTGTAAAAGAAGGAAAATAAAAATAAAAAGAGCGACACACTTGGGAGCCCCTGGTGAGGTCGAGCCGCACTCTGGGTCTGTTGTGGTCGTGCCCCTCCCCCTATGCCCATGGTATCTCCAGAGCGTAATGATGTACGCGGAGAGCTGGTCTTGCAATCATGCGAGGGCCGGGGTTGGGGCCCAAACCGCGGGGTCTGTTGTGCCATCGTAAGATTCAATGTTGACGGGTTTAAACCCTTCGGGGATTTGATGATCCATTACTTCGTCTGTGAAGCATAGTGGGTGTGCGGCGCCTCTGTATTGAGCAATGTCACGACGTAGCTCAAGAGAGCGTTGTCTGCTGTGTTCGGCCCAGCCGGAGTTGCTGTATCCGGCGTGACGGTATTCGTCGTGGGTCGTGGGGCGCCCACGTGATCCATAGATAGATCTGTATTGTCTTGCCTTGTCCTCCAATATATCCCGCAAGTCCGGCGCGTTCCCCCGTGGCTTCGTACTTTTTGAGCGGTGCCGGGGTAGGGTTCTGGTGGAGGGCCTAGATGCCTCTCTGTCGCGGCCACGAGGTTGTCGGTCTGCCGTATTGTGTGCTGGTGATGAAGGTTTGTACGCTTCCTCCTCTAGTCGGGGGAGCAACTTGCGTTTTGGGTAGCTTTTGGAGGGGCGTTCGAGTTCATACTCTTCGGCCGCGAGGACCTCGGTCCATCTGTCGGCCAGCAGGTCTTGATCAGCTTGAAGCTGTTGCTGCTTTTTCTTTAGGCTGTTCGCCGTGGCCATTAGCCTGTGTTTGAAACGCTCTTGTTCGACGGGATCCTGAGGCACGACAAATTCGTCGTCGTCGAGGCTTGCCTCGTCTCCGGAGGGAGGTATGTAATTATCGTCCTCGACCTCTTCGTCTGTCGCTCTCTCATGAGGGCTTGCTTCTGCATCCTCCTGCGCTGAATCTTGCTGGAGGGGGTTGTCTTCGGCACTCTCTGGGGTGTTATTATCTCCTGTGCCAGAATCTCCTTGCTGTGGCGGGATTTAGAGCGGCGCCGCTGACGTCGGCGCTTGGGCTGTTTCTTTAAGGAATCTGCCTCCGCTGCTTCTTCGCCGTCCCCATCTTTTGGGGTGTCCACCATGTATATGTCGTATGACGAGGTGGTCTTCCAGTGCCCTGTAGGCGCTGGTTCTTGATCATCTCCGGCATCGTCGTCCATACCGTCGATGTCTTCGGAGTCGTAGTCTAGCATGTCGGTTAGATCGTCGACAGTGGCTACAAAATGGGTGGTGGGTGGGCTTTGAATTTCTTCGTCGTCCGCATCCCAACCATCCTGGCCGTAGTCCGGCCAGGGCTCTCCGGATAGCGAGAGATGCTTTAGCGAATTTAGGATGTCGCCAAAGGGTGAGTGCTGAAAGATGTCCACAACGGTGAACTCCATGATCTGCGCCCAATCAGATTCGATTGGCGGGGGCGCAGGAGGTTCGGAGTCCGGCACCTCGGAGTCACGAGCTTTATAAGGGACAAGGTCAGTGTTCGGCTCCCTCGCCGTGGAAGTTGCAGCTCCCGAGGCGGTGTCCAGCTACCCGTCCTCGATCTGCGCGATCGGCTCCGGACTATGGGTCGGAGCGGATTCGTGTGCGGCCTCCAAGGTACTGTCCGACGGCAGAGCTAGATCATGCCCGTCGTGACAGTGCGGCACGCTCGGCTGCGGCTCGGATCCATCGAAGATCAAGTCTCCGCGGATATCCGCCGTGAAGTTTAGGCTCCCAAATCTGACCTGATGGCCAGGGGCGTAGCTTTCGATCTGCTCCAGATGGCCAAGTGAATTGGCCCGCAGTGCGAAGCCGCCGAATACGAAGATCTGTCTGGGGAGAAAAGTCTCACCCAGGACTGCGTTGTTGTTGATTGAAGAATCCATCAAGCCTATCGATGACGACACAGAGGAACTCTCAATGAAAGCACCAATGTCGGTGTCAAAACCGGCGGATCTCGGGTAGGGGGTCCCGAACTGTGCGTCTAGGCGGATGGTAACAGGAGACAAGGGACACGATGTTTTTACCCAGGTTCGGGCCCTCTCGATGGAGGTAAAACCCTACTCCTGCTTGATTGATATTGATGATATGGGTAGTACAAGAGTGGATCTACCATGAGATCAAGGAGGCTAAACCCTAGAAGCTAGCCTATGGTATGATTGTTGTAATGGTTGTTGTCCTACGGACTAAAACCCTCCGGTTTATATAGACACCGGGGAGGGCTAGGGTTACACAGAGTCGGCTACAATGGTAGGATATCTACATATCCGTATCGCCAAGCTTGCCTTCCACGCCAAGGAAAGTCCCATCCGGACACAGGACGAAGTCTTCAATCTTGTATCTTCATAGTCTTGGAGTCCGGCCGATGATGATAGTCCGGCTATCTGGACACCCCCTAGTCCAGGACTCCCTCAGCCGGCCCTCCCTCCTCCTCCACTCCTTTATATACGGGGGAGGGGGCACCCCATAGACACACAAGTTGACATTGTTTAGCCGTGTGCGGTGCCCCCCCTCCACAGTTACACACCTCGGTCGTATCATCGTAGTGCTTAGGCGAAGCCCTGTGCCGGTAACTTCATCATCACCGTCACCACGCCATCGTGCTGACGAAACTCTCCCTCGGCCTCAACTGGATCAAGAGTACGAAGGACGTCCCCGAGTTATATGTGTGCTGATCGCGGAGGTGCCGTACGTTCGGTGCTAAGATCGGTCGGATCGTGAAGATGTATGACTACATCAACTGCATTGTCATAACGCTTCCACTTCCGATCTACGAGGGTACGTGGACACACTCTCCCCTCTCGTTGCTATGCATCTCATAGATAGATCTTGCGTCATCGTAGGAATTTTTTTGAAATTATCGTGTTCCCCAACACATCGTCACCTCGTCCTTAGCCAATCTTCCTTTAATCCATAGCCCCTGTTTCGAGTTGCAAATATGAGCAACAGAACCAGTATCAAATACACATGCGCTACTACGAGCATTAGTAAGGTACACATCAATAACATGTATATCAAATATACCTTTCAGTTTGCCATCCTTCTTATCCGCCAAATACTTGGGGCAGTTCCGCTTCCAGTGACCAGTCCCTTTGCAGTAGAAGCACTCACTTTCAGGCTTAGGTCCAGACTTGGGTTTCTTCTCTTGAGCAGCAACTTTCTTGTCGTTCTTCTTGAAGTACCTCTTCTTCCATTTGCCCTTTTTCTTAAAACTAGTGGTCTTGTTGACTATCAACACTTGATGCTCTTTCTTGATTTCTACCTCCGCAACCTTTAGCATTGCGAAGAGCTCGGGAATTGTCTTGTTCATCCCTTGCATATTATAGTTCATCATGAAGCCTTTATAGCTTGGTGGCAGTGATTGAAGAACTCTGTCAATGACACTATCATCAGGAAGATTAACTCCCAGCTGAGTCAAGTGGTTATGGTACCCAGACATTCTGAGTATGTGTTCACTAACAGAACTATTCTCCTCCATTTTGCAGTTGTAGAACTTGTTGGAGACTTCATATCTCTCAACTCAGGCATTTGCTTGAAATATTAACTTCAACTCTTGGAACATCTCATATGCTCCATGACGTTCAAAACGTCTTTGAAGTCCCGATTCTAAGCCATAAAGCATGGAACACTGAACTATCGAGTAGTCATCAGCTTTGCTCTACCAGACGTTCTTAACATCATCAGTAGCAGGCCTGGCACCCAACGGTGCTTCCAGGACGTAATTCTTCTGTGCAGTAATGAGGATAATCCTCAAGTTACGGACCCGGTCCGTGTAGTTGCTGCCATCATCTTTCAACTTAGCTTTCTCTAGGAACGCATTAAAATTCAAAGGAACAGTAGCACGGGCCATTGAACTACAATAACATAGACATGCAAAATAACTATCAGGACTAAGTTCATGATAAATTAAAGTTCAATTAATCATATTACTTAAGAACTCCCACTTAGATAGACATCCCTCTAGTCATCTAAATGATCATGTGATTCAAATCAACTAAACCATGTCCAATCATCACGTGAGATGGAGTAGTTTTCAATGGTGAACATCATTATGTTGATCATATCTACTATATGATTCACGTTCGACCTTTCGGTCTCAGTGTTTCGAGGCTATATCTGCATATGCTAGGCTCGTCAAGTTTAACCCGAGCATTATGCGTGTGCAAAACTGGCTTGCACCCGTTGTATGTGAACGTAGAGCTTATCACACCCGATCATCACGTGGTGTCTCGGCACGACGAACTGTAGCAACGGTGCATACTCAGGGAGAACACTTATACCTTAAAATTTAGTAAGGGATCATCTTATAATGCTACCGCCGTACTAAGCAAAATAAGATGCATAAAAGATAAATATCGCATGCAATCAAAATATGTGACATGATATGGCCATCATCATCTTGTGCTCATGACCTCCATCACCGAAGCATCGTCATGATCTCCATTGTCACCGGTGCGGCACCTTGATCTCCATCGTAGCATCGTTGTCGTCTCGCCAACTATTGTTACTACGACTATTGCTACCGCTTAGAGATAAAGTAAAACAATTACATGGCGATTGCAATTCATATAATAAAGCGACAACCATATGGCTCCTGCCAGTTGCCGATAACTCTGTTACAAAACATGATCATCTCATACAACAATTTACATCACATCATGTCTTACCATATCACATCACAGCAAGCCCTGCAAAAACAAGTTAGACGTCCTCTACTTTGTTGTTGCAAGTTTTACGTGGCTGCTACGGGCTTATAGCAAGAACCGTTCTTATCTACGCATCAAGAACCACAACGATTTTTCGTCAATTGTGTTGTTTTAACCTTCAACAAGGAGCGGCCGTAGTCAAACTCGATTCAACTAAAGTTGGAGAAACAGACACCCGCCAGCCACCTATGTGCAAAAGCATGTCGGTAGAACCAGTCTCATGAACGCGGTCATGTAATGTCGGTCCGGGCCGTTTCATCCAACAATACCGTCGAATCAAAGTAAGACATTGGTGGTAAGCAGTATGACTATTATCGCCCACAACTCTTTGTGTTCTACTCGTGCATAAAACATCTACGCATAGACCTAGCTCGGATGCCACTGTTGGGGAATGCGGCAATTTCAAACAATTTCCTACGATCACGCAAGATCAATCTAGGTGATGCACAACAACGAGAGGGGAGACTGTGTCCACGTATCCTTGTAGACCGAAAGCTGAAGCGTTTCAATAACGCGGTTGATGTAGTCGAACATCTTCGCGATCCAACCGATCCAAGTACCGAACGTACGACACCTCCATGTTCAGCACACGTTCAGCTCAATGATGTCCCTCGTGCTCTTGATCCAGTTGAGGACGAGGGTGAGTTCTGTCAGCACGACGGCATGGCAACGGTGATGATGATGCTACCGGCGCAGGGCTTCGCCTAAGCACTACGATGGCATGATCAAGGTGTGTAACTGTGGAGGGGGGCACCGCACATGGTTGGGAGAGAAACTTGTGTGTTCAAGGGTGCCCCCCTGCCCCCGTATATAAAGGAGCAAGGGAGGAGGCCGGCCGGCCCCTAGAGCGCGCCCCAAGAGGGGAGTCCTACTAGGACTACTAGTCCTAGTAGGATTCCACCACGAGGGAGAGGGGGGAATGAAGGAGAGGGAGAGGGAGTAGGAAAGGGGGGCGCCGCCTTCCCTAGTCCAATTCTGACCCAAGGGGGAGGGGGCATGCGGCCTGCCCTGGCCGCCCCTCGCTCTCTCCACCAAGGCCCAATGTGGCCCATAAGTTCCCTGGGGGGTTCCGGTAACCCCTCCAGCACTCCGGTTTTAGCCAAAACTTTTCGGAACACTTCCGGTGTCCGAATATAGCCGTCTAATATATCAATCTTTATGTCTCGACCATTTTGAGACTCCTCGTCACGTCTGTGATCTCATCCGGGACTCCGAACAAACTTCGGCTATCAAAAACACATAACTCATAATACATATCGTCATCGAACGTTAAGCGTGCGGACCCTACGGGTTCGAGAACTATGTAGACATGACCGAGACACATCTCTGGTCAATAACCAATAGCGTAACCTGGATGCTCATATTGGCTCCTACATATTCTACGAATATCTTTATCGGTCAAACCGCATAACAACATACGTTTTTCCCTTTGTCATCGGTATGTTATTTGCCCGAGATTCGATCGTCGGTATCATCATACCTAGTTCAATCTCGTTATCGGCAAGTCTCTTTACTCGTTCGATCATACTTCATCCCGCAACTAACTCATTATTCACATTGCTTGCAAGGCTTATAGTGATGAGCATTACCGAGAGGGCCCAGATATACCTCTCCGAAACACGGAGTGACAAATCCTAATATCGATCTATGCCAACCCAACAAACACATTCAGAGACACCTGTAGAGCACCTTTATAATCACCCTTTTACGTTGTGATGTTTGGTAGCACACAAAGTGTTCCTCAGGTATTCGGGAGTTGCATAATCTCATAGTCTGAGGAACATGTGTAAGTTATGAAGAAAGAAGTAGCAATGAGACTGTAACGATCATAATGCTAAGCTAATGAATGGGTCATGTCCATCACATCATTCTCCTAATAATGTGATCATGTTCATCAAATTACAACACATGTCTATGTTTAAGAAACATAACCATCTTTGATAAACGAGCTAGTCAAGTGGAGGCATACTAGGGACATTATGTTTTGTCTATGTATTCACACATGTACTAAGTTTCCGGTTAATACAATTCTAGCATGAATAATAAACATTTATCATAAAATAAGGAAATAAATAATAACTTTATTATTGCCTCTAGGGCATATTTCCTTCAGGCACCGCACACATACACATCTTGTGGACACCCCGGGTGATAAATAATGCTTATATTGGCTCATAATATTGTATCACGAAGATACAAGGATAACAAGAGCATACATGACCTTTGTATAATTAGGATGTACATGCCGCAAAAGTCGATTTATTGTGTTTTAATGGACAACCTTTGGATACGTTATCCTCACCTCGAGGTCTCAGGCAAAGGGATTCTTTATTTATTTCTGTTTGTGACTTAGGCTCCTTTATTGCTTAATGATGCTTGTCTGAGAGGGGCTCTTCAGGATTCCCGTTAAACAGATAAGCTCCATATACTTCTCATTTGGTGTTCGCCAATGACAATATTTTGTTCTTTAATGGATCCATTGATCAAGCCTTGGTCATTAAGAAGATTTTGGCGGATTATGAGGAAGGTATAGGTTAGTTACCGAGTCTTGACAAAAGTTTGATTATGTTTGGGGAGAAGTGTAGCTTGGGAAATCAAGTGCCCACCATGATTATCTTAAAAATTACTGCCAATGATTTTGAGGATAAATATCTCGTTTTACCTGTGCTAGAGGGAAGATTGATTAGATTGTAAAATATGCCATTTGTGAGACGAACCAAATTTTGATCAAGTACCAGTGTATGCGATGGGAATATTCAAGTTTTGAGCTGCTCTTTATGAGGACTTAGCTCAACTTATCAGGAATATTTGGTGGAGCGATGAGGAAGATAGGAGGAAAACTCATTGGCTTTGCCGTGACAAATTGATGGGACCGAAAAGTGATGGTGGTAAGGTTTTTCATGACCGCAAGTTTGTTTAACCAAGCTCTTCTGACTAAACAGGCTCGATGGTTATTGCTGAACCCAGACACTTTATGTGCCAAATTGATGAAGGTAAGTTGTCCATAGGGGTGTCTTCTTGACACCATCTTTTCGCAGTCGGTGTCGGCTACTTGGCAAGATATTATTCATGGATGTGAACCACTTAAAAATGGTGTCATCTAGAGGGTGGCTGATGGATCTAGTATACATATTTGGACAAATAATTGGGTTCTCAGGCATGCTGGTAAAAAACCGCTAAAAAGAATAGAACTTGGCTCAAGTGGGTGTCCGAGTTATTAATGAATGGGTTGAGGAGATGGGACGAGAACTTGCCTAGGCACTTGTTTTATCACCATGATGCAGAGGAAATTGTAAAGTTGCATATTCAATGTGCGGGGGATGGCGATTTTATTGTGTAACACTTTTGAAAAGAATGGTATGTTCTTCGTTAAAAGTACATATAATATTGCGCTACACCTTAAGGATCTAAAGGAAGTGGTGGGTCCATGAAGTAGCGTCGTGAATGGGGAAAGGAAGATCTGAGATATTATTTGAAAATCCAATGTTCCCACAAGATTATTATTTTTGCCTCCCGTGTTGCATCTAATAGCTTGGCGGTCCAGGTTAGTAGAGTTAAGCACCATCAGGCTACTTGTGAGATGTACTTTATGTGTATTCTCGAAGAGGAAATCACCTTTCATGCTCTAGTGACTTGTACTAAGGCTCGTGCTCTGCGTATGGCTTTGAGCGACATGTGAAATTTTCTGGCGGAAGAGGTCTTCAAATGTACCGGCCCAGACTGATTATTTATTTTGTTTGGCTAATTCAGTTTACCGTTGTGTGAGCAAATCTTATTCACTTTCTATAGAGCTTGACATTTGAGAAATGATTGATTTTTTGAAAGGGGACGAAAATTGTCTCTGCATCTGTTAATGATTTTGATAACTACTTGTCGTCATTTTCGTCTTGTCACTAAACACGGAGGTGGAGTCCACCAACAAAGGAAAGTGGCTGGAGGCTGAGTTGAGGCTTGTGACTAACTTTTTGAGGAATCGTGTGGTGTGACAACCTCCCCCTTCTGATTGTATTAAGATTAATGTTGATGCCAAATTTGTGAAAGCATTGGTGTCGCGAGCTTGGGTTGTTGCCAGGAATGTTTCTGGCGACGTCACCATTTTTTCATGGGATTATATTGGGGGGTGCACAATTGTGGATGAAGCGGAACTTCAGGTGCGCCTTGCCGGACCCTATATCCGTATTACTCTTCATAATTCTGTTATTTTGGAGGCTGGCTGGTGTTTGTGGCATATTTCCTTGCAAATGAGAATTTTGATAGGTCCCTCTCACTGATCTCAAGGAGACGCTAAGCATCTCTAAATTAATTAAAGGTTTAAGCTTGTTAACATTATCTGTGAGGCAAATGTGGTGGTGCATGAGAATATGAAGTTTAGTTTGATAGTAGGTCCGACAGTATTGTTCTGAATGGTGTTTCGTCCTGTGTGGTGTATGTTGTAAGGATTGATTGTAATAATTTTTGAATTAATTAATATAGGGTGGTGTTTAAAAAAAAGGAAAAATACATAGCCACGCATGAACAATATAATTCTTACCAGAGAGGACCCATGGATACCTAGGGCCTGGTCCCGACAGGTGATTACTCCAAAGGGAGCCAATCTGTTGAGCTATGTGAATGAACTGATAGACCCGACCACGGGTGGTTGGGATGAACGCCTTGTCATGGATACATTCTGTTCGGAGGACGCACACCACATTCTGCAGATTCCATTAAGGGAAGGCACCGAGGACTTTGTTGCATGGCATTTTGATTCTAAGGGCAGACACTCGGTCAGAAGTGCATATAAACTGCAGATGGAGCTGCATAAACAGCGAACGACGGGTGGACCGAGCACGAGTGAAGGAGGCTCCGGCCAGTTGGACAGAAGCCCGGACTCGAGCTGGAAGCGGATATGGAAACTTCTTTGCCCAGCAAAACTAGAGATGTTTGTCTGGCGTATCCGCCATGAGTCCCTCCCCCTATGTACTAATCTGGCCAGGCGTGGTATGAAGCTTGACTCACAAAAATGCTTCCTGTGTGGGAGAGTGGATGAAGATGGTGGGCATCTGTTTATTAAGTGCAAGCTGGCAAAGGAAGGTTGGAGGCAGCTGGGGCTGGAATTGGAGCGAAGCCGACTTGAAGGAATTGGGAGTGTGCATGAAATGCTTGATAGTTTATGGGGACTAGAAGAGAAGAAAAGAATACTCATTATATGCTTCTGGTGGCACTGGTGGAATAACCGCAACAAGATTAGAGAGGGAGAACTTCCACTGCCAGTCACAGAAATCGTGAAGCGATCCCGGTGTGATGCGCTTGAATATGAGCAGCTCTTTAAACGGGTTAAGCCCAATCTATCTCCCGGGAAGTGGCAACCGCCGATGGAGGATACCACGAAGATTAATCTGGACGGTGCTTTCTCTCCGGGTAACTCCTTCAGTGGATGGGGAGTGGTGGCTCGGGACAGCTCAGGTTCGGTCCTCATTGCTCGAGCAGGTCGTCAAGAGCAGGTCTTTGATGCCTTCGGCGCGGAAGTCAATGCCCTGGCGGCAGCGGTGACCATAGCGGCCGAGTTGGGGATTGTCCGGGCCACCTTCGAGACGGATTCCGAGTTGCTGGCAGAGGCAATGGATGCCCATCGTGCTGATTCTTCGCCTTATGCAGCAATAATCGAAGACACAAAGTACCAACTTAAGATGTGGTTTTCGAAATGGAGCGTCAATGCATGTAGACGTACTATGAACTCTGTGGCTCATGAGTTAGCACAGATTGGTTGTAATTGCCCACCGAACACGTGTGTTGAGTGGGATAACGTTGTACCGCCCAAAGTGGCTGCTTGCGTGTCGGGCGATATGCCTGTACGCCGTTGATCTATAAAGCTTTGCTTTCCCTCAAAAAATTCTTACCAGAGAGGAGGTGAAGTTGTGTAGGACGGACTACATGTAGCCCTTTATTTTGATTTAAAAAAATATATATTTCCAAGCTGCGAAAAAATAAAGTAGAAATCCGCTGAAAGCTTATCCATATTCCAATAGTCGTGACAGATCTGTATATTTTTATTCAAAAATTTTATGATTTGCAAGCTGGAAAAAAATTACAGCCCAACAACAAAAATATTTGGCCCATTTTCATGTACATATTTGTCCTTTTTGTGTACGCCAAGTATGTGAATATTTTGTTAAGAAAATTTTCTTAAATATGTTATATATGTATTTTTGTATGTATTTTTTTGTACTGTTAAAAATGGTATTTTGAAAACAGGCTACACGTAACCCGTCGTATACGTGCATTTTCAGTTGATCAGCGGACTACACCATCATCCTTCTTGGCAAACGCTCACGCATTCCTTTTCTTTATTTTTACCATTTTCGTGTTTTCTTCTGGTCTTGTCAGTTTTCCTGTTTCCTCCAGGTTTGCAGTATTTTTTATTTTCAATTATTAAGAGTACAGTTTATTTTTTCATTTTGTTCCTTTTATTTTTTATTAATAAATATACATTCTACTATGTGTATATGAAACTATGAATACCTTTTCCAGAAGTACGCGATGATTATTTTTAAAAAATACATGGTGATTTATCTAATTGCTGGTGATTTTTTTCAATAGAAACTGAATAATTTCCAATACACTGTAAATAGTTTCTTAAACACAGTTTACATTCTTGGAAAATATGCTCATGTATATTTATGAAATGTTCACGCATTCTTAAAAAATGTTGATTTAATTAAAAATATCACACTATTTTTTAGATAATTTTGTGGAACTAAAAAGTGTTCAGTTTTTTTATAAATAATCGTTTGTTGCTAAAGTAGAAAGCCGACTGAAAAACCAGAGTAAACTGGGGAAGCTAAAGAAAAAACCACTAAAAAGCTGAAGTGGGGCTGCCACCCAATGGTGTTTGCAGTGCGCTTCTTCTTCATAGCAAGTATACGACGCAGTAGGCGTCATAGTGAAGCACTCGCATAGAAGCGCCCAAAATTATACGGGTGCATATTCTACACCAGCTTTTTGTTACCAGCCCTTAAAGAGGGTGCTTACAATTTTCTACGAGCCGGTCTTGGCACCGATGCGGATGCCCCAAACCCAGTCGCGGCATAATTGCAGAGGTAGGTTCCAAATCCATTTGAAAGTCCCATCGCCGATACGACGGTTTCACCAGGTAATATAAACTCCACATCACAACGAGAACGCCATGTTTGTTTTCCTCATGCCACCCATTCCGAAATACTTTCCCCATCTATTGTGACTATCAACACTCACTGAAAGCTTCAACAACATGGGAAGAAGTCTAATAGAATTGGAGGTCACAAATGAAGCGACAAGTGTAGCTTAGCTCGCTTGTTACTTCCCCCGGAGTGCTATTTATCTTCCTTTCTGTACGCAGTTTTGCCTGCTTAATTAGTTTTGCACAGCTAGCTGCTAGAGAAAAAGATAAATCAAGGAATAAGACCTGAGCGACATACGTATGGGAGAAACAAGGGTACATCAAGTAATATGAGTTGGTAGGTGGAATGAAATGATGTACTTCTAATGTACATGGAACCCTAATGTCATGTGCAAATTAAATAAGTAATGTACGTCAAGAAGGAGGAGTGAAAAATATGTGAAATACAAATAAATTATATGGGCACATGAACAAGGGTGCATCGAGCAGGAGGAGTGAAAATATGAGTTGGTACGTGGAATGAAATGTTGTACTTCTAAAGTACATGGAACCCTAATATCATGTGTATAAAAGATAAGGCCGTATGGTATATGCACACGTGTTGTGAGCATCACATGAAAGTTTGGCACCCGATTGAAGGTGCGCCATTTTCAGATAGGGACTGCTGCAACATATTCTAGAATGTTTTTGCTCTCACTTTGCTGCTTACATGGTGATGATCAAGCTAAGGAACCTTGAGTTATTTTTATCTAAAAGTACACAATCGTCAACGCGTCCTTCTCATGCATGCATATCCCTCGGTTCTCCTTTGGTACCGACACAGTGATGGTAGCCGGCAAAAAGAAACAAAAAACAGTGAAGGTATTTTTACGTTTCAAAATCAATGAATTGCACCAATCTTCAACACCTCCTTAATTTAGGAAGTACTACATGAGAGTCTCAAGTAGTAACATGGTTCACTAGTGTACATATGTAATCTTCCACATAAAGTAAAGAGAAAGGTATTTAGGGACTCCCAGGCAGTACTTCATAAATTAGGGAGGTGCTGAAGATTGGAGTTGTATCCATCCATGGGCCTTTGTCGGGTGGCCAAGGATTCACCATGAAAAGTACTACAAGGAGAAATTAGAATTTCTGCAACGGTGAAGGAAAGATGTGGGATTTCATGGGGCTCAATATCAGGTACGTTCATGAATTTGAAAAAAAAAATCATGAATCTGATAGTAGTCCACATATCTAAAAACTGTTCATGCAAACCTCCACAATTTTTGAAAAAGGTCACAAATTTCAAAAAATGTCCATAAATTTGGAAAAATAATAATGTATTTTAGGAAAAATGTTCAATTTTTTTTAGAAAATACATGATTTTTTTAAAAAGTTAAGGAAACAGAGTTCGTACATTTCAAAATGTAAAACTAAAATACAAAGGCAAAAGGAAAAAGTAAAAAGAAGCAAATAAATGAAATCCATCTAGAAAAATGAATATGAAAACAGAGAGAAAAAACTGAATAAAATCCATCTAGAAAAGCTATAAAGAATAAAAGAATAATCCGGACGGAAGCTTCCCAAAACCGGTCCAGGAAGTTTCTGGAAGACTCCCAAAACCAGGGGCTTCCCGCTCGTGATAGTGAGCAGGCCCAATCTAAGAGCCTGTTCGGTAATCCACCGGCTCCAGAAAATCCTACGCTCCGGCTCTTCCAAGCGAACTCCAGCTCCTCCATCGATCGTGGGAGCGAGGAAACTGTTTGGCCTTTTCGCTTCGCTCCAGTTTATGAGTTGGGCCGAAAGCCCAATCTGGCCTGGGGCCCATACAGAGGGGATGTGGTAGGACACAAAAGGCACGAGAGACATAACGTGAATGAATCGGTATGCCACTTATCAGTGGCAGTGTGCTGTAAATTTGACGAACTCCTTCGTTTCCAGGATCTACGGAGCAGCTCATTCCCAGCTCTGCGATTCTCATGTACAGATTGCTCCCTGTCGACTCCAGGGAGTTGCAGCGTTCGGGTCGGCTCCACTGGCTCCCGGAGCAGAGTTGTGGAGTAGAGTGGATCCGAACAGGCCCTAAACCTATCGAAGGGATATGTGTGTGTTTGTGTGTTTTGCCAAAAGCGTTGTAACCAGTCCAGCGGGCGCCAAATAGGAGTTGACGGCTTCTCCTTGGTCCTTGAGGTCTTGCTCACTCTCTCGCTCCCGCTCACGTGCTCGTTTGCTTTGAGAAAAGTATGTTCTACCCCAGTTCAAACTGACGAGTTGCCACAGAGAGTTGGACGTTGACTTTTTCGACAAAAAGGAAAATAGTACAATTTTTTTAAGAAGTTCATGAAATTAGGAGAAAAGGTTTTCAAATCTAAGGAAACATCACAAATTTTCGACACAACTCGGAAAAGTTCACAATTTTGAGAAATCTTTGCCAAAATAAAAAAAATTACGAATTTAATTTTTTAACAAGATATAAAAAATACCTTGATTTTTTCGAAAAAAAGTTTGAACTTTGCATTTTTCACAAAATTTTGTTTTTTTTACAAAACTTGGGAAGCATTCACGAATTTGGAAAAAGGTTACACATATTTGAAGAAGTAATTGAAAGTTGGAAAAACTTCATGAATTTCTGAAATGTTCACGAATTTGAGAAAAGCGAAAATAAAAATAAAGAAAAAATTTAAACAGAAAGTAAAAAATAAAATAGAAAGCAAAAACGAAAAATGAAATAAAAAATATGAGAAACCAGCAACACCTGTGCTGGGGAAAAACCAGAAGAAAATGGCTAGTAAAACTGCCAGTCAATCATGGGAAGGTTCCCGAAAAAAAAAGAGTTTAAAAGAAGACCTACATGGGCCGGCACATGTAGATACACATTGTGGAGGGGTGTGGGCCGGTTTTCAAAAATTACTATTACCAGCACTTAAGGTGCCAAATAGGAGTATGGGTCATCATACTCATATACGGCCTCAGTTAGACTTTTGCGGTCTCTCCTATTGGCAGATCACCTGATGATTCGTTAAGATTGGCACACGAGGCCAGATTTTGGTACTCCTAGTATAAGATTTTAGAAATGAAAATTGGGAGCAATGCTCCTTAAGTCAATTTTTTTATGTATCATTATTGCAAGATCATACTGAAAAAGTCATAGTTAAAATTTGCTCTTAATGGATCCAAGATAATACCCGGCAGTACATTTTTCAGATATGCACGAGAGCAACATGGGAACACACAAGCGTTCCTAGTACTGATTTACAACTTTCCCGTGTAAGAACAACTCTAGCAGACCCCACATCCCGCGCCGGCCCGTAAAATAACCGCCAAATTGCGGGTCGGGGCCGAAAAATCTGCACGATCAGACCGCGCATCCCGCCCCGGCCCCCAAATATTGGGCGCGGCAAATCTTCTCCCCTACCTCTATCTTCACGGGCTAGGAGGCCGACCCGAGCTCAACCCCTATCCGCCGCGAGATTTGGCGGGAGGGACATTTCCGCGCGCCCTCTCCCGCTCCCCGCACCCAGCGCCACCATTACCCCCCCCCCCCCCCCCCCCCGCAAGCTCCGGTTCCTCCTCCCCAGCCGTCTCTCGCCGCCATGGACGACCCCATGCTGTCCCCCGTCACCGTCGAGGTCGCGCACGCTCCTTCCCCTCGGGCTGATCTCGTCGCCGGCCATGTTGGCCCCGTCGCCGTCGCCCAAGCACACGCCGCGCCTGCCCGCAAGCGGCAGGGCAACATGGTCGTGCAGGGCGGGAATCCGGCTGCCCCCGCCGCGATGGCTCGCGCTCCGGGCACCAACGCGGCAGCGCGATCCCGACCGGCGGCGGAGAAGGTCGGCAAGGCCGCGGGCGTAAAGCGAAGGAAGGTTTCGGCTTCAAAGAAGCCACCTTCTTCATCCTCTCACTCCATCCCCCCGCAAGGAGGTGCTCCGGCGATGTCGTTCAACGGGTGCCGCTCCCTCCGCGAGTGAGGTGTTCGACGAAATGGCTGGAAGGTATGCGTCTTTGGTCTTGGCGATTTCCTTTCATTTTCGCCATTATTCTCGATACCTCATGACTTGAGGGAGAAGATTGATGCCATGGTGCAATCGAACGAGTTGATGTTGTTGAAGTCGGTGGAGATCAAGAAAGAGTTGGCCGAGAAGAAGGCAACGGAGAAGCAAGAAAAGTTGCAAATGCTCAAGGAAGAGGGGCTGCGCAAAGCTTCCATTGAGGAGAGAAGAGCACGCGCCGTTGAAAACAAATCCATGTCCTTGTTGCTCGCCGAAGAGAACAAGATCATGTCAATGAACCGCAATGACATGGACGACCTCACCAAAACATGGCCTGATATGGCAAGGAGAGAAATCTTGAAGAGGAGAATGGTCGCGTCGGCCGGTCCGTGTTACAGTTCCGGTGATGTTTTCTCTGCTCCATATGGTGGCAATGTGGATGATTTTGGTGCGGGAGTTGGAACAAGCGCCAGAGGTGAATTCGGTGGCACCGATGAACTTCAAGATGGACTCGATGGCGCGGAGTGAAGATCCAGCAAGATGATGCCGGACATGGGCGCAAACCTTTGCAGGGCCCTCTTTTGCGTTTGGGTAATGAACTTAGCTTTTATTTGCGCGTAAAACTGTTTATGTCGTTTGAATTTGAACTTGTTTGTGAAACCCTATGTCGAATGCGAGATTTGCAGTTTTTCTGTTTGCGGGTCATCACGGTGGTGTCCGAGCAGACCCCGCAAAGCCGACCCGTAAAAGGGTATATTTCGCGAATATATTTTTTTACAGATCCTTTTGGGGGTCTGCATCTGTGCCAGCCCGCAAAAGCGGTTTTGCGCGAACCGCAAACGTGTTTTGCGGGCCGGCGGGATGCGGGGTCTACTAGAGTTGCTCTAAGGATGTTGCTTCACCTTCATTACCCACCCACTCATGTTTATTTACCTTTATTATCTACCTCTACTCAATTTGTACAGAGCAGTTTGGCTATATATACTGCAGGATAGTCCACAACATAAATCAATTGTTGCTACTGATGTTTCTTTCCTCCTTTGGTTGGTCATTTAGTCTGAGCTGCATATTATCACCAACAATAGTGCTCTCGTAGTGTGTTACTTTTTTATACCATTGAAATCCAAACAACTAGGAGTAGCTAGCATATAATGGCAACCATAAAGAATTCTATGAATGCATAGACTTCCTTGACATGAGCGGCATCAGGAATCGTTTGGCACCGGCTACTACATCTACTTCTGTATGTTCCATGGGGTCCATGTACCTTGATATCCATCGTTGGGCCAGCACGCCATGAAAATCAAGTAAAAGTAGCTAATGGTTCCAACCTGGGGTTCGATCCTGCGAGTACTGGCGTTTCATCGTTACGTTGGAGAAGACTGGTACATATTTGTTATCCATTGTATGGCCAAACCACCCGTTTACACTAAGCGTTGTAATGGCCGAGAGATCCGGCAAGAACAACTATGATGGTGTGATGCGCGCACTCGTACATAACTGCCATTTTGGGCTAGTTCACTTAGGGCTGGACCAAAATAGTTCGGCTCGTTAAGCTCGTAGCTCGCTTCTTAATGAACAGAGCCAATCATTAATTTTAGCTCGTTAAGCTTAAAAACCATACCTACAGCCCATCTATTTAATCTAATCGACTAACGAGCTTAACGAGCGAGCTAACGACTTTCACGAGTAGCTCGTTAAGCTCGTTATAACAACACAACACATATTTTCATATTACGTGACAAACTCTTTGTAGCACCTCAGCCCATCTATTTAATCTAATCGACATATGAGGCAACAAACTACTTTATTTATTTTTGTAGTCATCATATTTCATCTTGAAAACCATACCTACACATTCATCATGTACATCGTAACACATTATAATCTGTTAACGAGCGCTCGCGAGCGCTCACGAGCTTAACGAGCTTCAAACGAGCCGAGCCGAGCAGGGTTTTCTGCTCGTTAATCTTAACGAGCTTAACGAGCCGAGCCTTAACAAGCACGAGCTTAACGAGTACGAGCTTAATGAGCCGAACTGTTCACTAGCAGGACAGACCTTCCCACCTTACAAAAGCATACCGTCAATATGATCAAATCAGCAAGGAATTCTTGTTTTTAATAGAAAATCAGCTAAAAATTGATCACAAATACTCACCTACGACAAGGTCACAAGGAAATTGCGAACAAAACCACCGAAGTGACCACTATCGACATTAACTGAGGATTTCTTCCTTGGAAACTCTAAATTTTCCAAGTGTCATACTCTCATGTACCTATGACAATGCTCATGCCTGACCTTGCTTGTGCCGCGTCTACCTTGAGTCGAAGTCCCGCTAGTGCATATAAGTTCACGAATTGTCGCTCAACTTTGATTGCTGACTTGTCGTTGACCTTTTCAAAAAAGTTCATGAGTTTGATAAAACTTCACAAATTTTGAAACAAGCTCGTAAATTTGACAAAAAAGCATGAATTTGAAGAAAACATGTATTTCTTTGATTTAAAAAAATCAAGATATTGAGGAAAAAGTTCAAAATTTTTCATAAAAATGTGCGAGTATTTGAAGGAAAAGAAGATCACAGGTTTTAGAGGAAAATGTTCACAATAAATTCAAAGAAACTTCACGGATTTAAGAAAAAATTCAGAAAGATATTGTCAAAATTTGAAGAAAGTTCATGCATTTTAAATAAGAAAAATAAATAAAAAGTAAAAATAAAATAAAAGGAAAATTAATAAAAACGTGCAGAAAAAAACCCCGGACGAAAGCTTCCCAAAACCGGGAGCTTCCCGCTCACATGCTGGGCTGGCCCATTCTAAACCTATCAAAGGGAGGGGGCTGTGCGTGTTTTGCCAAGAGTGCTTTAACCGGCGCATTGGGCCCCAAATTCGAGTTGAGCTTTTTTTTGAATTATTTGGATTGCTTATCACATGTGTCACATGGTAATTAGAGTTCACCTCTGATCATGTGTTGTCGCTTGTGCTCTGTTGTATTGCGCCAGATGTTTTGGTTGTTTTGGGTTGTTTACAGCATCTCTCTACTCTCAGTCGTGTTATCACTTGGCATTGTAAGCTTTTCTATCTCAACAATTTGCACACAGCTCTCGTGCATGATTTGAAAGAAGTCTTCCATTCGTTGAATAGATGTTGCTTTTGCTGAGAGCATCTCTAGCAGACCCCTTATCGCGCGGACCTTTAAAATGAGTATAAGGGCCGCGGAAAACATGTTTTGAGGGCTGCCGCGGGCAATTCTGTTTTACTGTTCGACCTTGCGGGGTCTGTTTGGCCGCAGCCCGCGCTAGCCCTCGAACCGAAAAAACAAATTAGACAATTTGGCTGCAATTTCAATAAATGGCTACAAATTCGAACAATAACATAGTTTGCGCGGAAATAAACATAGTTTTCATCCATGACCCAAAAGAAACTTGATCAAGACTTGATCTTCCAATTGCGTGTAGTTCTTTGATCTCACACACACTTTTGCTTGCGCTTGGTCAAACACCCCCTCCCCAATGCCCTCAACCTCATCTTCTGCCTCACCGTGACCGTTCACACCACCATCCATCTCATTGTAGCTGTAATCACCAATCAGGGCTTGATCAATGTCGATGGCGTTGTGGTCCAACATGTGGACAAACTCGGCAGTCGCATCATGCAAACTGGCGCTACAGTTTCGCTCCACAAGTCAAGAACAATCGCAATGGCGAAAAGTGAAAACAACTAGAAGAAAATCAAAGTTCCATACCTTGCGCCCATTACGTTGAACACCTCGGGGGTGGCGGCGGCAGCGTCGTGGGCGTGCATCCTTGGGGAAGCTCTTGCGGTGGCGATCGAAGGAGGTGTTGGCGCGGTGCTTACAATACCTCTTTGATAGGGAACGCAGTAATTTCAAAAGTTTCCTACGATCACGCAAGATCTATCTAGGTGATGCATAGCAACGAGAGGGGAGAGTGTGTCCACGTACCCTCATAGACCAAAAGCGGAAGCATTTCAATAACGCGGTTGATGTAGCTGAACTTCTTCGCGATCCAACCGATCAAGTTTCGAACGTACGGCACCTCCGCGTTCAGCACACGTTCAGCTCGATGACGTCCCTCGTGCTCTTGATCCAGTTGAGGACGAGGGTGAGTTCCATCAGCACGACGGCGTGTCTACGGTGATAATGATGCTACCGGCGTAGGGCTTCGCCTAAGCATTACGATGGTATGATCGAGGTGTGTAACTGTGGAGGAGGGCACCGCACACGGTTAAGAGAAACTTGTGTGACTTTGGGGTGCCCCCTGCCCACATATATAAAGGAGGGAGGAAGAGAGGCCATCCCCCTAGGGGTTCTCCTAGAGTATGGAGTCATACTAGAACTTCTAAGTCCTAGTAGGAATCCCTTTCCCTTTTGGAGTAGGAGAGAAGGAAAGAGGGAAAGAGAGAGGGAGTAGGAAAGGGTAAGGGGGGCACCGCCCCCTTCTCCTAGTCCAATTCTGACCCATGGGGGGAGGGGCCACCTCCCCTTTGGCCTGCCTCCTCCTTTCCTGTATGGCCCAATAAGGCCCATTACTTCTCCCGGTGAATTCCCGCAACTCCCCGGTACTCCGAAAAATACCTGAATCACTCGGAACCTTTCCGATGTCCGAATATAGCCTTCCAATATAACAATCTTTATGTTTCGACCATTTCGAGACTCCTTGTCACATCCATGATCTCATCCGGGACTCCGAATAAACTTTGGTCATCAAATCACATAACTCATAATACAAATCGTCATCGAACGTTAAGCGTGCAGACCCTACGGGTTCGAGAACTATGTAGACATGACCGAGACACCTCTCTGGTCAATAACCAATAGCGGAACCTGGATACTCATATTGGCTCCTACATATTATACGGAGATCTTTATTGGTCAAACCGCATAACAACATACAATGTTCCCTTTGTCATCGGTATGTTACTTGCCCGAGATTCGATCATCAGTATCATCATACCTAGTTCAATCTCGTTACCGGCAAGGCTTTTTACTCATTCCGTAATTCTTCATCCCGCAACTAACTTATTAGTCACATTGCTTGCAAGGCTTATAGTGATGAGCATTACCGAGAGGGCCCAGAGATACATCTCCAAAACACGGAGTGACAAATCCTAATCTCGATCTATGTCAACCCAACAAACACTTTCAGAGACACCTGTAGAGCACCTTTATAATCACCCAGTTACGTTGTGATGTTTGGTAGCACACAAGGTGTTCCTCCGGTATTCGGGAGTTGCATAATCTCATAGTCTGAGGAACATGTATAAGTCATGAAGAAAGCAATAGCAATGAAACTGTAATGATCATAATGCTAAGCTAACGGATGGGTCTTGTCCATCACATCATTCTCCTAATGATGTGAGCCCGTTCATCAAATGACAACACATGTCTATGGTTAGGAAACATAACCATCTTTGATTAACGAGCTAGTCTAGTAGAGGCATACTAGGGACACTACGTTATGTCTATGTATTCACACATGTACTAAGTTTCCGGTTAATACAATTCTAGCATGAATAATATAATAAACATTTATCATGAAATAAAGAAATAAATAATAACTTTATTATTGCCTATAGGGCATATTTCCTTCATTCTTTTGGCCGTATTCTTGCATTTCACACCCGTCACCTTGCGCATCTTCACCGGCGGGGTGAGGACGGCCTAGACCGGATTCGCAGTGGCGGCGGCGGGGGCGCATGCCTTCCCGGCGGCGGCTGCGGGAGCGCTGCTCTAGAGGACGAAGTTGCCCTGGCGCTTGCGGGGATGGGCAGTGGAGGCTAGAACAACGACAAGCGCGACATGGCCGGCGACGAGATCAGCTTGAGGGGTTTGCGCGTCCATGACTTCCACGGTGATGGGCGACAGCTGGGAGGCGTCCATGGCGGCGCTACAGAGCTGGGGAAGTGGTCCGGAGTGGGCGGAAGAAGATCAATGGTGGCGGAGGAAAGGGAGAATGAGAACTGCCGCGCGGAAATGTCCCTCCCGTCAAATCTTGCTAGCGATAGGGTTCAGCTTTGGGTCAGCCACCCCCCACCCTCCCCCCACCGCCGCCCCCGCCCCACACCCCGTGTTTCTATAAAATTTTCTAAAGGCCGTGGTCCGATACGGTACATGTTCGGGCCACTTTTTTGCACAAAACTGTAAACTGCCGGTTATTTTGTTGTTCGACGTGATATAACGGGTCTGCTAGAGATATAATGCTCTACTAACGGCAACCAGTAATCAATGTTGGGAAGAGAGTGCTGATTTTTGTAAGAGAACAAATGGTGGATAGATGTGATCTTGCCTGGCAGTCCGTTGCTTTCTTTGCCTTATTTTTTGGGGGGGGCAGGCGCGCCACTGTCATCGCCTCTCCCTCGCTGAAGCCGGACAAATTTGTTCTAGTAGACAATCAGGAAGTCCTTGTGCCAAGACCCCATAGGACCAACACAACAGAACAACAACCATCGCCGATGAAGAGTAGCGTAGATCAGAAGGATCCAACTTGAAAACGCACGAACGTAGATGAACGACGATTGGATCCGAGCAAATCCACCAAAAACAGATTCGCTGGATACACATCTTCACCCCCCCCCCCCCCGCGCGACGATGCTAGACGCACCATTGGAATAGGTGCTAGGCGGGAAGAATCTTATTCCATTTTCAGGGAGCCACCGTCGTCTCGTCTTCCTGAGTAGGACACAAACCCTAACAAAACTAGAAGAAAGATCTAAAAAGGGAGCCCTCCCACTGGCAATGCCCGGGATTCACTCTGCCCCCATGGCCCTAAGGCCACCGGAGACGAGACGGACCGGCGCCGACGTTGATGGGAGGCAAAGAAATCCTAGCTCTTTTGAGGAGGCGGCAGTTGTGACCAGGAACTATGCGATGCAGTATTGGACGCCCTTTTATAATGTTTCACGAATTTGATAATAGTCCACATATGTAAAAATTATTATACAAACCTTCACACATTTTTAAAAAGGTTGCAAATTTCAAAATTTATCCAAAAATCTGACAATTGTCCATGAATTTGGAAAAACAATCATGAATTATAGGAAAAACGTTCATAAAAGATCATGTTTAAAAAAAATTAAGGTAACAATGTTCCTGTTCACGTGCTCGTTTGCTTTGAGAAAAGTATGTTTTACCCTGTTTCCAACTGACAAGTTGCCACAGCGAGTTGGCCGTTGACTTTTTTGACAAAAGAAAAAAGTTCATTTTTTTGAAGAGGTTCATGAATTTCGGGCAAAATGTTCTCAAATCTAAGGAAACTTCACAAATTTTGGAAAAATTTCACAACTTGGAAAAGTTCATATTTTGAAAAATCTTCGCAAATATGAAAAAAAAATCATGAATTTAATTTTTTAACAAGATTTAAACAGTACTTTGAGTTTTTTTGGGGAAAAACTTTGTAACTTGAATTTGTTTCACAAAATTTAGATTTTTTTTACAAAACTCGGGAAACATTCATTAATTTGAGAAATTTTCATTGATTTGGAAAAAGTTCACACGTATTTGAAAAAAGTTAAGTTGGAAAAATCACGAATTTGTGAAATGTTCACGAATTTGAGAAAAACTAAAATTTTGAAAATAAAGAAAAAACTAAAATCGAAAATTAAAAAATAAATTTGAAAATAAAAATGAGAAACCGGCACCCGTGCTGGGGTAAAACCAGAAGAAAAACAGCCAATAAACCGCCAGTCAATCATGGGAAGAGGTTTCCAAAAAAAAAGTTTAAAAGAAGACCCAGCCAATAAGATGCACATTGTTGTGGAGGGGTGTGCGCCGATTTGCAAAAATTACTGTAACCAGAACTTAAGGCACCAAATAGGAGTTTGGGTCATCATACTCATATACGACTTCAGTTAGACTTTTGCGGTCTCTCCTATTGGCTGATCACCTTATGATTCGTTAAGATTGGCACACAAGGCCAGATATTTTTTTGAAACGGAGGCAAAGATTGCCTCATCTATTAAATAAGTAGAAGAGAATTGCTCAATTAATTACGGAAAATCGGACAAAAATCGGAACAACAAGGGCCAAGCCCAACTTCCATAGACTGAAACACACAGGGCAAAGCCCACCCTTATCGACAACATGCCGACCTGCGGCCAGACAACGCAGCTCCAACTCTGACGGAGAACTAAGAAGAACGAAACCAGGCACGGCTGGCGCCACGGAACATCGCCGAAAGGGCCACCTGCAGCCAGTCATCGTACACCACAGGGCCCCGCCGCCGCAGCTTCGTCTCCACAGCAACAAACAAACCGAGGCAATACCGTGGACATGTCGGAGAAGAGCCGACTATGCAACCATTGCTGCGTCGCCGACATCGCTCCCACCATCATCGTTGCCACAAAAGTCTGGCCGCCACAGTGATTCTCTCGGGGCCACCGCCCCGATATCCACCGCTCCGTCGCGCCCAGGGCAATCAACCGGCACCGCCTTCCGGGGCCGCCGTCCCGACATACCACCGCTCCCCTCGAGCAGCAACGCCGCACAACCCAGCTGCCTGCAGCCCACGCTACTCAGGGCAACCGCTCGCAGACCACGAATGTCGCACTACATCCAGGGCCGCCGCCCCGACGTAAAGTCAGACCGCCCCCTCTGGGGCGCATCGACCAGGCCGACGTCCTCACTACCCACGTAGCACCAAGCCGCCACCGAAACAATGCACAACTGCGACTCTGCCCCATAGAGCCACCGTTGCATCTATTGGGGAACATAGTAATTTCAAAAAAAATCCTACGCACACACAAGATCATGGTGACACATAGCAATGAGAGGGGAGAGTGTGTCCACGTACCCTCGTAGACCGTAAGCGGAAGCCTTAGCACAACGCGGTTGATGTAGTCGTACGTCTTCACGATCTGACCGATCAAGTACTGAACGCATGACACCTCCGAGTTCAGCACACGTTCAGGTCGATGACGTCCCTCGAACTCCGATCCAGCCGAGCTTTGAGGGAGAGTTTCGTTAGCACAACGGCGTGGTGATGATGATGATGTTCTACCGACGCAGGGCTTTGCCTAAACACCGCTACGATATTATCGAGGTGGAATATGGTAGAGGGGGGCACCGCACACGACTAAGAGATCAATGATCAATTGTTGTGTCCAGAGGTGCCCCCTGCCCCCGTATATAAAGGACCAAGGGGGAGGGGGCGGCCGGCCAGGGAAGGGCGCGCCAGGGAGGAGTCCTACTCCCACCGGGAGTAGGACTCCCTCCTTTCCTTGTCCAAGTAGGAGTGGGAAGGAAGGGGAGAGAGGAGAGGAAGGAAAGGGGGGGCGCCCCCCCTCCTTGTCCTATTTGGACTAGAGGGGGAGGGGGCATGCGGCCTGCCCTGGCCGCCCCTCCTCTGCTCCACTTAGGGCTCATGAGGCCCATTAACCCCCCGGGGGGTTCCGGTAACCCCATCGTACTTCGGTATACATCCGATAACCCCCGGAACCATTCCGGTGTCCGAACATAGTCGTCCATTATATCAATCTTCATTTCTCGACCATTTCGACACTCCTCGTCATGTCCGTGATCACATATGGGTCTCCGAACTACCTTCGTTACATCAAAACACGTAAACTCATAATATAACTGTCATCTAACTTTAAGCGTGCGAACCCTACGGGTTCGAGAACTTTGTAGATATGACCGAGACACGTCTCGGTCAATAACCAATAGCGGAACCTGGATGCTCCTATTGGCTTCTACATATTCTATAAAGATCTTTATCGATCAAACCGCATAACAACATACGTTGTTCCCTTTGTCATCGGTATGTTACTTGCTCGAGATTCGATCGTCGGTATCTCAATACCTAGTTCAATCTCGTTACCGGCAAGTCTCTTTACTCGTTATGTAATGTATCATCCCGCAACTAACTCATTAGCTACATTGCTTGCAAGGCTTATAGTGATGTACATTACCGAGAGGGCCCAGAGATACCTCTCCGACAATCGGAGTGACAAATCCTAATCTCGAAATACGCCAACTCAACATGTACCTTTGGAGACACCTGTAGAGCTACTTTATAATCACGCAGTTACATTGTGACGTTTGGTAGCACACAAAGTGTTCCTCCGGTAAACGTGAGTTGCATAATCTCATAGTTGTAGGAACATGTATAAGTTATGAAGAAAGCAATAGTAACATACTAAACGATCAAGTGCTAAGCTAACGGAATGGGTCAAGTCAATCACATCATTCTCCTAATGATGTGATCCCATTAATCAAATGACAACTCATTTCTATGGTTAGGAAACTTAACCATCTTTGATTAACGATCTAGTCAAGTAGAGGCATACTAGTGACACTATGTTTGTCTATGTATTCACACATGTATTATGTTTCCGGTTAATACAATTCTAGCATGAATAATAAACATCTATCATGAAATAAGGAAATAAATAATAACTTTATTATTGCCTCTAGGGCATATTTCCTTCAGTCTCCCACTTGCACTAGAGTCAATAATGTAGTTCACATCACCATGTGATTCAACACTAATATTCACATCTGCATGTGATTAACACCCATAGTTCACATCGTCATGTGACCAACGCCCAAAGGGTTTATTAGAGTCAATAATCTAGTTCACATCGATATGTGATTAACACCCAAAGAGTACTAAGGTGTGATCATGTTTTGCTCGTGAGAGAAGTTTAGTCAACGGATCTGTCACATTCAGAGACGTATGTATTTTGCAAATATTTGATGTCTACAATGCTCTGCACGGAGCTACTCTAGCTAATTGCTCCCACTTTCAATATGTATCCAGATTGAGACTTAGAGTTATCTGGATTGGTGTAAAAGCTTGCACCAATGTAACTTTTTACGATGAACTCTTTTATCACCTCCATAATCAAGAAACATTTCCTTAGTCCTTTCTAAGGATATTCTTGACCGCTGTCCAATGATCTACTCCTAGATCAAAATTGTACTCCTTGCCAAATTCAGAGCAAGGTATACAATAGGTATGGTACATAGCATAGCATACTTTATAGAACCTATGACTATGGCATAGGGAGTGACTTTCATTCTCATTCTATTTTCTGTCGTGGTCGGGCTTTGAGTCTTACTCAACTTCACACCTTGCAACATAGGCAAGAACTCCTTCTTTGACTGTTCCATTTTGAATTACTTCAAACTCTTATCAAGGTATGTACTCATTGAAAAATCTTATCAAGCATCTTGATCTATCTATATAGATCTTGATGCTCAATGTGTAAGCTGCTTCACCGAGGTCTTTCTTTGAAAAACTCCTTTCAAATACTCCTTTATGCTTTCCAGAAGATTCTACATTATTTCTGATCAACAATATATCATTCACATATACTTTATCAGAAATGTTGTAGTGCTCCCACTCACTTTCCTGTAAATACAGGCTTCACCGCAAGTCTGTATAAAACTATATGCTTTGATCAACTCATCAAAGCGTATATTCCAACTCCGAGATGCTTGCACCAGTCCATAGATGGATCACTGGAGCTTGTACACTTTGTTAGCACCTTTAGGATTGACAAAACCTTCTGGTTGTATCATATACAACTCTTCTTTAATAAATCCATTAAGGAATGTAGTTTTGACATCCATTTGCCAGATTTCATAAAATGTGGCAATTGCTAACATGATTCGGACAGACTTAAGCATCGATACAAGTGAGAAAATCTCATCGTATTCAACACCTTGAACTTGTCGAAAAACATTTTGCGACAAGTCGAGCTTTGTAGATAGTAACACTACTATCAGCGTCTGTCTTCCTCTTGAAGATCCATTTATTTTCTATGGCTTGCCGATCATCGGGCAAGCCCACCAAAGTCCACACTTTGTTCTCATACATGGATCCCATCTAAGATTTCATGGTCTTCAAGCCATTTTGCGGAATCTGGGCTCATCATTGCTTCCTCATAGTTCGTAGGTTCATCATGCTCTAGTAACATGACTTCCAGGATAGGATTACCGTACCACTCTGGTGCGGATCTTTATCTGGAAGATCTACGAAGTTCGGTAGTAACTTGATCTGAAGCTTCATGATCATCATCATTAGTTTCCTCACTAATTGGTGTAGGAATCACTAGAACTGATTCCTGTGATAAACTACTTTTCCATTCGGGAGAAGGTACAATTACCTTATCAAGCTCTACTTTCCTCCCACTCACTTCTTTCGAGAGAAACTCCTTCTCTAGAAAGGATCCATCTTAGCAACGAATATCTTGCCTTCGAATCTGTGATAGAAGGTGTACCCAACAGTTTCCTTTGGGTATTCTATGAAGACGCACTTCTCCGATTTGGGTTCGAGCTTATCAGGTTGAAACTTTTTCACATAAGCATCGCACCCCCAAACTTTAAGAAACGACAACTTTGGTTTCTTGCCAAACCATAGTTCATAATGTGTCGTCTCAACAAATTTTGATGGTGCCCTATTTAAAGTGAATGCAATTGTCTCTAATGCATAAGCCCAAAATGATAGTGGTAAATCGGTAAGATACATCATAGATCGCACCATATCCAATAAAGTGCGGTTACGACGTTCGGACACACCGTTACGCAGTTGTGTTCCATATGGCGTGAGCTGTGAAACTATTCCGCGTTGTTTTTAAATGAAGGCCATACTCGTAACTCAAATATTTTTCTCTACGATCAGATTGTAGAAACTTTATTTTCTTGTTACGATGATCCTCCACTTCACTCTGAAATTCTTTGAACTTTTCAAATGTTTCAGACTTGTGCTTCATTAAGTAGATATACTCATATCTGCTCAAATCATCTGTGAAGGTAAAAAAATAACGATACCCGCCACGAGCATCAACACTCATTGGACTGCATACATCGGTATGTATTATTTCCAACAAGTCAGTAGCTCATTCCATTGTTCCGGAGAACGGAGTTTTAGTCATCTTTGCCCAAAAGGCACGGTCCGCAAGCATCAAATGATTCATAACCAAGTGATTCCAAAAATCCATCTTTATGGAGTTTCTTCATGAGCTTTACACCGATATGACCCAAACGGCAGTGCCACAAATAAGTTGCACTATCATTATAAATTTTGCATCTTTTGGCATCAATATTACGAATATGTGTATCACTACGATCAAGATCCAATAAACTATTTTTATTGGGTGTATGACCATCGAAGGTTTTATTCATGTAGATAGAACAACAATTATTCTCTGACTTTAAATGAATAACCGTATTGCAATAAACATGATCAAATCATATTCATGCTCAACGCAAATGCCAAATAACATTTATTTAGGTTTGACACTAATCCCGAAAGTATAGGGAGTGTGCGATGATGATCATATCAATCTTGGAACCACTTCCAACACACATCGTCACTTCACCCTCAACTAGTCTCTGTTTATTCTGTAACTCCTGTTTCGAGTTACTAATATTTAGCAACCGAAAAAATATCAAATACTCAAGAGCTACTATAAACACTAGTAAGGTACACATCAATAACCTGTATATCAAATATACCCTTGTTCACTTTGTCAGCCTTCTTATCCACCAAATATTCAGGGCATTTCCGCTTCCAGTGACCATTTCCTTTGTAGTAGAAGCACTCAGTTTCAGGCTTTGGTCCAGCTTTGGGCTTCTTCGCGGGAGTGACAACTTTCTTGCCATTCTACATGAAGTTCCCTTTCTTTCCCTTTGCCCTTTTCTTGAAACTAGTGGTCTTGTTAATCACCAACACTTGATGCTCTTTCTTGATTTCTACCTTCATCGATTTCATCATCATGAAAAGCTCAGGAATCATTTTCGTCATCCCTTGCATACTATAGTTCATCACGAAGTTTCAGTAACTTGGTGATGGTGACTAGAGAACTCTGTCAATCACTATCTTATCTGGAAGATTAACTCCCACTTGATTCAAGTGATTGTAGTACCCAGACATTCTGAGTACGTGATCACTAGTTGAGCAATTCTCCTCCATCTTTTAGCTATAGAACTTATTGGAACTTCATATCTCTCAACTCGGGTATTTGCTTGAAATATTAACTTTAACTCCTGGAACATCTCATATGGTCCATGACGTTCAAAACGTCTTTGAAGTCCCGATTCTAAGCCGTTAAGTATGGTGCACTAAACTATCAAGTAGTCATCATATTGAGCTAGCCAAACATTCATAACGTCTGCATATGCTCCTGCAATAGGTCTGTCACCTAGTGGTGCATTAAGGACATAATTCTTCTGTGCGGCAATGAGGATAAACCTCAGATCACGGACCCAGTCCACATCATTGCTACTATCATATTTCAACTTAGTTTTCTCTAGGAACATATCAAAAACAAAATAAGGGAGCTAAACGCGAGCTATTGATCTACAACATAGATATATGCTAATACTACCAGGACTAAGTTCATGATAAATTTAAGTTCAATTAATCATATTACTTAAGAACTCCCACTTAGATAGACATCCCTCTAATCATCTAAGTGATCACGTGATCCAAATCAACTAAACCATGTCCAATCATCACATGAGATGGAGTAGTTTTCAATGGTGAACATCACTATGTTGATCATATCTACTATATGATTCACGCTCGACCTTTCGGTCTCAGTGTTCCGAGGTCATATCTGTATATACTAGGCTTGTCAAGTTTAACCTGAGTATTCCACGTGTGCAACTATTTTGCACCCGTTGTATTTGAATGTAGAGCCTATCACACCCGATCATCACGTGGTGTCTCAGGACGAAGAACTTTCGCAATGGTGCATACTTAGGGAGAACACTTGTACCTTGAAATTTAGTGAGAGATCATCTTAATGCTACCGTCAATCAAAGCAAAATAAGATGCATAAAGGATAAACATCGCATGAAATCAATATAAGTGATATGATATGGCCATCATCATCTTGTGCTTGTGATCTCCATCTCCGAAGCACCGTCATGATCACCATCGTCACAGGCGCGACACCTTGATCTCCATCGTAGCATCGTTGTCGTTTCGCCACATATTGCTTCTACGACTATCGCTACCGCTTAGTGATAAAGTAAAGCAATTATAGGGTGATTGCATTGCATACAATAAAGCGACAACCATATGGCTCCTGCCAGTTGCCGATAACTTGGTTACAAAACATGATCATCTCATACAATAAAATATAGCATCACGTCTTGACCATATCACATCACAACATGCCCTGCAAAAACAAGTTAGACGTCCTCTACTTTGTTGTTGCAAGTTTTACGTGGCTGCTACGGGCTGAGCAAGAACCGTTCTTACCTACGCATCAAAACCACAACGATAGTTCGTCAAGTTAGTGTTGTTTTAACCTTCTCAAGGACCGGGCGTAGCCACACTCGGTTCGACTAAAGTTGGAGAAACTGACACCCGCCAGCCACCTGTGTGCAAAGCACGTCGGTAGAACCAATCTTGCGTAAGCGTACGCGTAATGTCGGTCCGGGCCGCTTCATCCAACAATGCTGCCGAACCAAAGTATGACATGCTGATAAGCAGTATGACTTGTATCGCCCACAACTCACTTGTGTTCTACTCATGCATATAACATCTACGCATAAAATCAGGCTCGGATGCCACTGTTGGGGAACGTAGTCATTTCAAAAAAATTCCTACGCACACGCAAGATCATGGGGATGCATAGCAACGAGAGGGGAGAATGTGTCCACGTACCCTCGTAGACCATAAGCGGAAGCGTTAGCACAACACGGTTGATGTAGTCGTACGTCTTCACGATCCGACCAATCAAGTACCGAACGCATGACACCTCCGAGTTCAGCACACGTTCAGCTCGATGACATCCCTCGAACTCCGATCCAGCCGAGCTTTGAGGGAGAGTTTCGTCAGCATAACGGCGTGGTGACGATGATGATGTTCTACCGACGCAGGGCTTCGCCTAAGCACCGCTACGATATTATCGAGGTGGAATATGGTGGAGGGGGCACCGCACACGGCTAAGAGATCAATGATCAATTGTTGTGTCTAGAGGTGCCCCCTGCCCCCGTATATAAAGGACCAAGGGGCTTTCCTTGTCCAAGTATGAGAGGGGAAGGAAGGGGAGAGAGGAGAGGAAGGAAAGGGGGGGGGGGGCGCCGCCCCCTCCTTGTCCTATTCGGACTAGAGGGGGAGGGGGCACGCGGCCTGCCCTGGCCGCCCCTCCTCTGCTCCACTTAGGGCCCATGAGGCCCATTAACCCCCCGGGGGGGTTCCGGTAACCCCCCCGGGGGGGGGGGTTCCAGTAACCCCCCGGTACTCCGGTATACATCCGATAACCCCCGGAACCATTCCGGTGTCCGAATATAGTCGTCCAATATATCAATCTTCATGTCTCGACCATTCCGAGACTCCTCGTCATGTCCGTGATCACATCCGGGACTCCAAACTACCTTCGGTACATCAAAACACATAAACTCATAATACAACCGTCATCTAACTTTAAGCGTGCGGACCCTACGGGTTCGAGAACTATGTAGACATGACCGAGACACGTCTCCGGTCAATAACCAATAGCGGAACCTGTATGCTCGTATTGGCTCCTACATATTATACGAAGATCTTTATCGGTCAAACCGCATAACAACATACGTTGTTCCCTTTGTCATCGGTATGTTACTTTCTCGAGATTCGATCGCCGTTATCTCAATACCTAGTTCAATATCGTTACCGGAAAGTCTCTTTACTCGTTATGTAATGTATCATCCCGTAACTAACTCATTAGCTACATTGCTTGCAAGGCTTATAGTGATGTACATTACCGAGAGGGCCCAGAGATACCTCTCCGACAATCGGAGTGACAAATCCTAATCTCGAAATACGCCAACTCAACATGTACCTTTGGAGACACCTGTAGAGCTACTTTATAATCACGCAGTTACATTGTGACGTTTGGTAGCACACAAAGTGTTCCTCCGGTAAACGGGAGTTGCATAATCTCATAGTTGTAGGAACATGTATAAGTTATGAAGAAAGCAATAGCAACATACTAAACGGTCAAGTGCTAAGCTATCGGAATGGGTCAAGTCAATGACATCATTCTCCTAATGATGTGATCCATTTAATCAAATGACAACTCATGTCTATGGTTAGGAAACTTAACCATCTTTGATTAACGAGCTAGTCAAGTAGAGGCATACTAGTGACACTATGTTTGTCTATGTATTCACACATGTATTATGTTTCTGGTTAATACAATTCTAGCATGAATAATAAACATTTATCATGAAATAAGGAAATAAATAATAACTTTATTATTGCCTCTAGGGCATATTTCCTTTAGCACCTCTATCCGAGGCCGCCGCCTCGGCGTACATCCACCTTCTAGAGCCACCGCCCCGGCCTCCATCACCCCGATGACAACGCAACTCTGCACCACTGCCATGAGACCACCACTCCACAAAGGTCATTGCTTCCAAGGCGGTGCCTCCAAGAAGGTAACGACATAATTGCGCCGCCGCCCGCTCCAATAGAGCTTGGGTTTTCACCCGGAAACACCAGACAGTTGCGGCAGTAGATGGACGTAGCTCCCTGATGTGCCTTCAGGAAGGAATGCAATGCTCAAGAACATCGCCAACATCGGCACCGACCGGAGAAGGTGCAAGACTTTCGCCCGGAGAATCTACTCCACCGCCGAGCGTCACGAGGAAGCCAACGGCATAGGAACGCAGCAAGTTGCGCATAGTGCATCGTTGCCAACCACCAGCCCTCAACACGCCGCAGTAGAATGCCTTGCCAGATCTGCGCACCCCCGGCCACCTCCAGCCAAAACTGCTGCTCTAGTGCACACACGGCCAGAGCAGTAGAAGAGCACACCACTCCGGTGGCCAGAGACCGATCTCCACAACCACCGTCGCAGCGCTGCCGCCCCAAAAACCGCGGCTCACCGCCACCGCCGCAGCTCACCATCAGAAGAAATCTCCACCGTCGCGGTGCCGCCGCGCAGCCATCCAAAAGTTGCGGCTCACCGCCATCACCGCAGCTCCCTCTGCCGAGGAAGGGGACCCCAGGCACCCAGCGCGCCCTACAGCCATAGCCCGCCGGAGCGTCGCCGGAGTGTCTCCACCGCCAGATCTGGGCGTCGGGCGCCAGATCGACGACGGCCGGCCTCAGCGCCGCCCCGCACACCATCCAACCGAGGAAGGGGGGAGCAGCGCTGCCAGCATGCCCGGGGCCGCCGCCCCGGCTTGCTCGCGCCGACGAGACGCGGCCACCGCCAGATGCGTCCTCCGACCGGGGCCGAAGCCACACGGCGCGCGACGAGGACCCCCCGCCGCCGACGTCCGCCTAGCGGGCTTTGCCCGTCCGCATCCTCCAACGGCGATGGGAGGAGAGGGCCGCGGGGGTGGCGGCGGCTAGGTTACGCCCGAGCCCCCCCCCCCCCCCCCCCCCCCCCCGAGCGACCCGAGCGAGGGCTCTATTTTTTTGCATTGTACAACGACGGTCGAGGCCAGATTTTTGAACTCCTACATTATAACCATAAGATTTTAGAAACGAAAATTGGGAGCAATGCTCCTTAAGTCGATTTTTTTTTCTATGTATCATCATTGCAACATCATACTGGAAAAGTCATAGTTAAAATTTGCTCTTAATGGATCCAAATAATCCCGGGTAGCACATTTTTCAGATACGCACAAGAGCAACATGGAAACGCACAAGCGTTCCTAGTACTGATTTATAACTTCCCCATGTAAGGATGTTGCTTCCCCTTCATTAGCCATCCACTCATGTTTATTTTCCTTTATTATCTACCTCTACTCAATTTGTACGGAACAGTTTGGCTATATGATAGTCCACCACATAAATTAGTCGTTGCTAGTGATGTTTCTTTCCTCCTTTGGTTGGTCATTTAGTCTGAGCTGCACATTATCACCAACAATAGTGCTCTCGTAGTGTGTTACTTTTTTATACCATTGAAATCCGAACAACTAGCTAGCATGCAATGGCAACCGTAAAGAATTCTATGCATGCATGGACTTCCTTGACATGAGCGGCATCAGGAAGCGTTTGGCACGGGCTACTACATCGCCGTGTATATGTTCCACGGGGTCCACGTACTTTGATATACATCGTTGGGCCAGCACGGCATGAAAATCAAGTAGAAGTAGCTAATGGTTCCAGCCTGGGGTTCGATTCTGCGAGTGCTGGCGTTTCATCGTTACGTTGGAGAAGATGCGTACATATTACGTTGGAGGTTGACGCTGTCTGGCGTCGTGGTGGCGTCGGCGGCAGCGAGATCGGGCAAGACCGATGCAGCAGTACAACTCTGAACATGGATATGTGGCAAGTGGCGGTGGCGGCCTCATACCCGGCAGGCGTCCTGGTTGAGGAGCACGTCGGACTGGTGGGTGCCCTACCCGGCAGGCGTCCTGATTGGGACCTCAGGTCTTAGATGTTAGGTTTGGCTTCAAGGTCTGTTTGGTATTAGGCCCAGACCATCAGCGCCCCTCCATCAGCTAGATAGGAGTAGCGACAGAGGTTGCTCAGATGGTAGCTTTGGTCTTACTGTTGTACGACTTTGTAAGGTCTTGTGTTTATAATTAATAAATTGACCGTATGCATCGTTCAGATACAGTGGCCGGGGGTATTCCGCCTTTTCTAAATTTTTTTTGTTATCCATTGTATGGCCAAACCACCCGTTTACACTAAGCGTTGTAATGGACGAGAGATCCGGCTAGAACTACTATGATGGTGTGATGCACTCGTACATAACTGCCATTTTGGGATAATTCACTAGCAGGACCGACCTTTGCCCACCTTACAAAAGCATACCATTAATACGATCAAATCAGCAAGGAATTCCTGTTCTTAATAGAAAATCAGCTAAAAAATGATCACAAATACTCGCCTAGGACAAGGTCACAAGGAAATTGCGAACAAAACCACCGAGGTGAGCACTATTGACATTAACTGAGGATTTCTTCCATGGAAACTCCACATTTTGCACGTGCCATACTCTCATGTACCTATGACGATGCTCATGCCTGACCTTGCTTGTGCCGCGCCTACCTTGAGTCGAAGTCCCAGTAGTGCATATAAGTTCACGAATTAACGCTCAACTTTGATTGCTGACTTGTCGTTGACCTTTTCAATAAAGTTCATGAGTTTGGAAAATTTTCACAAATTTTGAAACAAGTTCCTAAATTTAACCAAAAAAATCAGGAATTTGAAAATTTTTAAACGTGTGTCGTGGATTTAAAAAAAATCACGATATGGAGGATTTTTTTTAAAATTGCATAAAGATATTTGAGTATTTGAGGAAAAAAAGATCACGTATTTTAGGGGAAAACGTTTACAATAAATTCAAAGAAAGTTCACGAATTTCAGAAAAAGTTCAGAAGAATATTCTCAAATTTGAAGAAAGTTTTCGAATTTGAAAATTTTTCATACATTTTAAATGAAAAAGGAAAAATAAATAAAAATAAAAAAAATAAAAAAATGATTAAAGCGTCTAGAAAAGAAAAAAAAGACAGACGAAAGCTTCCGGAAGATTTCCAAGACCGGAGCTTCCCGCTCATATGGTGGGCCGACCCATTCTAAACCTATCAAAGGGAGGGGGGCTATGCGTGTTTTGCCAAAAGTATTTTAAGCGGTGAATTGGTTGCTAAACTGGAGTTGATCTTTTTTTTAAAAAATTATTTGAATTGCTTACTACATGTGTCACGTGGTAATTGGAGTTGACCTCTGATCGTGTGTTAGTCGCTTGTGCTCTTTTGTGTTGTGCCGTATGTCTTGGTTGTTTTGGGTAGAGCATGTCGTTACTCTTAGTCGTGTTATTTCTTGGCATTGTAAGCTATTTTATCTCAACAATGTGCACGCAGCTCTCGTGCATGATTTGAAAAGAAATCTTCCATCCGTCAAACAGACCTTGTTTTGCTAAGGGCGTGTACAATGGTTGATAAGATAGTCTTATTTTAAGTCTTGCATGTAATTTAGAAATAACAAAAAATTATGTGTACAATGGGTCATCTCTAAGCCTTATCTTCAATAACTAGCTATTCCTAAAAATATGGTGAGACAAATTGTGCTAAGAGATCATCTCTTGTCTTCTCTTAAATAAGAGAAGACAACCCTTTTCTTATGATTTCTCTCTCCTCCACCTCATTATTTATCCTACGTGTCATTGCTAAGATAGAACCATTGTACATGCCCTAATGCTCTGCTAGCGGCAGCAAATACTCAATTTTGGGAAGAGAGTGCTGATTTTTAGAAGAGCGCAAATGGTGGATCCGTGTGATCTTGCCTGGCAGTCGGTTGCTTTGTTTGCCTTTTTTTTTAAACCTCCCGATCTATTAATCTTCAATCATGGTAATACAACGAACACTAGAAAAAATAAAAATTACATCCAAATTTGTAGACCACTTAACAACGACTACAAGCAATAAAGCGAGCCGAAGGCGCGTCGCTGTCATCACCCCTTCCGCGTCAGAGCCGGGCAAACTTGTTGTAGTAGACAGTCAAAAGTCATCGTGCTAACACCCCATAGGACCAACACAACAGAACAATAACCACCGCCGATGAATAGTATCGTAGATCAAAAGGATCCAACTTGAAAACGCGCGAACATAGATGAACGACGATTGGATTTGAGCAAATCCACCAAAGACAGATTCGCCGGATACTCATCTCCATATGCCCACCGACGATGCTAGACACACCACTGAAACGGAGGCTAGGCGGGAAAAACCTTATTCCATCTTCAGAGAGCCGCCATCGTCTCGCATTCCTGAGCAAGACACAAACCCTAACAAAACTCAAAAAAAAAAATCTAAAAACGGAGTCCTCCCACCAGCAAGAGCTGGGATTCACTTCGCCCCCATGGCCTGAAGGCCACCCTAGACGAGGCGGACCAGCCGTGGCACCGGTGGGAGGCAAAGAAATCCTAGCTCTTTTGGAGAGGCGGCGCCTGTGACCAGGAACTATGCGATGCAGTATTGGACGCCCTTTGCTTTCTTTGCCTTCTGTAGTTTTCTTTGACAGTATCCCTTTTAGTCAATATATAGAGTGAATTGTAGAAAACCACCATATTTGAGGTTAGCTTTGCGAAAAACTACCTAGTCTCTAATTATTTGCAAAACGCACCGCGTTTCTGGTAATCTTTTTGCAAAATGCACTGATCAGGTGATTTGTTCCATTTAACCACTTTCTGACAAGTGGGGCCACATTGTAAGAGCAAAAAATTTACACACACACACCACTTGATCTAAAACAGAAAAGCAATCAGCCCCCACCCCTCGGGCAGAGGCGCGCTGGGCGTCGGGTTCATGGCCTCCGCCGCGCTGCTTGGCCGGCGACGCCGGAGCGACGCGCAGGGCGGAGGGTGGCGCCGGCGCACACATCACGAGCCGCTCCCCAAATCCTCGCCGCCCCTCCTCTCCTCCTCTGACTTCTCTCTCACTGCTACAGGTTGTGGCGCCAGAGCACACAACACGAGCCGCTCCCCAAATCCTCGCCGCCCGCCGCCGCCGGAAGCTGTCAGATCTGGCGGGCGTCATCGACCTCGGGCCGCCCCTGCATCCGCCTCGTCCGCCTGAGGGGCGCGCATCGCAGCTCACTTGCGCCGAGCTCTACCACGACCGTTCCAGACAGGAAGGGCACGCAGCAGCTAGTGTTCTTGTCGCCGCCGGCCAAGACCACCAGCCGCCGTGGGCATCCACTGCCGTCCAAGACCACCAGCCATCGCGGGCCGCCATCCGCACCTCGACCTGTCTCCTTCTCCAACTCCGCGGTTCACTATCGGAACGACCGAAGGGAACAGGTGCAGCGCCTCACAGCTAGCCGGCTTGCTGATGCCCAGGTCCTTGCCGGAGTGCACCAGCCTCCCGACGGCGGCTCCCGATGCCAGAGATGGGCGAGGGCGAGGGCGACAGGAGCCTAGAGGTCCAGGGCGTCGAGAGGAACGGGCGCGAGGGCGTCGTTGATGCCAGGTCCGTGCGCGCGACGACGAGATCCACAGCCATGGAGACCCGCGTCGTCAATCCCGGCCAACGCGGCCTCACCTCTCGCCTTTCCGGCCATCGCCGATGGTAGACGAGGTAGCGGTGGAGAAGAAAAGAAAAGGGAGGAGGAAGGAGATGGTAGACAGGGCAGCGGTGGTCACCGGCGACGAGGTCGTCGGAGTGGCGCGGGGGTGGGTAGCTTGGGGGCTCTGTCTCTCTCGATCCAGACGGGGTCGAAGCAGGGGGGCTCTGATTGCTTTTCCTTTTTCGATCCAGGGGCCTATATGTCAAAACTTTGCCAAGTCAGCTTCTTACAATCTGACCCCACTTGTCAGAAAGTGATCAAACGGGCCAGAACACATGATCAGTGCATTTTGCAAAAAGATTACTAGAAACGCGGTGCGTTTTACAAATAATTAGGGACTAGGTAGTTTTTCGCAAAGCTAACCCCATATGTGGTGGTTTTCTGCAATTCACTCCAATATATAAGATAAAACGTATTCGCCACACCCGTTGTTCTCTCCGTCGTTACTTGCCTCGCCTTCTTCGCAGTCGATCGACCAGAGTGGGAGGGGCTGCACACGCACGACAAAGAAACAATTAGAAGTGGCTCGGGGTTTTCCAGGACCTCACCCCTAGAAATGATCTACGTACTCATCCCTGGCACACCACTTCCTCTTGAGAAACCCCTGATTGAAGGAGATGCGTGGCCCCGATCCTCCGACAAGCCCGTCAGCAGGCAAATCAGCAGAGGCCCCGTGAGGAGTTCCCTCCAGAACATCAGTGTAGTGTTCCCAAGACGGCCGGATCTGATCTGGCTCGAGGGCTGCGGTGGTCATCACGACCTCGCCTGAAGGCGCACCGGCGGCTGAAGGATGAATGCTACGGGATCGCAGCAACTCCTTGCGTCACGCCAGGATGTGGTAGGTGGAGACAGAGGGGAAATAGCTTGGAGTGGAAGAAGAAGCACAGAGGAAGGCTTGGGATTAGGAATAACGATATTCAGTTTTACAGCTCCATGTCCTCCTCTCCTCACACTAGCCTATAAGTAAATATTATTACAGGCCACAGTGGGCCGGCCCAGCAGGCCACTCACGCACACCTCGTGGGCACAACCCAGGTCGTTACATGCCCCTCCCCTTGAGAACCAGGACGCCCTCATACTTTTCATCATCTTGCCGTTGTCGCTAGTGCCAACAGTGAAGCCCATGTAGGGGAACGTAGCAGAAATTCAAAATTTTCCTACGTGTCACCAAGATCTATCTATGGAGAAACTAGCAACGAGGGGAAGGAGAGTGCATCTACATACCCTTGTAGATCGCTAAGCGGAAGCGTTCAAGTGAACGGGGTTGATGGAGTCGTACTCGTCGTGATTCAGATCACCGATGATCCTAGTGCCGAACGGACGGCACCTCCGCGTTCAACACACGTACAGCCCGGTGACGTCTCCCACGCCTTGATCCAGCAAGGAGAGAGGGAGAGGTTGAGGAAGACTCCATCCAGCAGCAGCACAACGGCGTGGTGGTGGTGGAGGAGCGTGGCAATCCTGCAGGGCTTCGCCAAGCACCTGCGGGAGAGGAGGAGGTGTCACGGGAGGGAGGGAGGCGCCAGGGCTTCTGGTATGGATGCCCTCCCTCCCCTCCACTATATATAGGGGCAAGGGAGAGGGGGGAGGCGCAGCCTTGCCCCTTCCTCCAAGGAAGGGGTGCGGCCAAGAGGGGGGGGGGAGGAGTCCATCCTCCCCAAGGCACCTCGGAGGTGCCTTCCCCCTTGAGGACTCTTCCCTCTAGGCTTCCCTTGGCGCATGGGCCTCTTGGGGCTGGTGCCCTTGGCCCATGTAGGCCAAGGCGCACCCCCTACAGCCCATGTGCCCCCCCGGGGCAGGTGGCCCCACCCGGTGGGCCCCCGGGACCCTTCCGGTGGTCCCGGTACAATACCGATGACCCCGAAACTTGTCCCGATGGCCGAAACAGGACTTCCTATATATAAATCTTTACCTCCGGACCATTCCGGAACTCCTCGTGACGTCCGGGATCTCATCCGGGACTCCGAACAACATTCGGTAACCACATACAAGCTTCCTTTATAACCCTAGCGTCATCGAACCTTAAGTGTGTAGACCCTACGGGTTCAGGAGACATGCAGACATGACCGAGACGTTCTCTGGTCAATAACCAACAGCGGGATCTGGATACCCATGTTGGCTCCCACATGTTCCACGATGATCTCATCGGATGAACCATGATGTCAAGGACTTAATCAATCTCGTATACAATTCCCTTTGTCTATCGGTACGACACTTGCCCGAGATTCGATCGTCGGTATCCCGATACCTTGTTCAATCTCGTTACCGGCAAGTCTCTTTACTCGTTCCATAACACATCATCCCGTGATCAACCCCTTGGTCACATTGTGCACATTATGATGATGTCCTACCGAGTGGGCCCAGAGATACCTCTCCGTTTACACGGAGTGACAAATCCCAGTCTCGATTCGTGCCAACCCAACAGACACTTTCGGAGATACATGTAATGCACCTTTATAGCCACCCAGTTACGTTGTGACGTTTGGTACACCCAAAGCATTTCTACGGTATCCGGGAGTTGCACAATCTCATGGTCTAAGGAAAAGATACTTGACATTAGAAAAGCTTTAGCATACGAACTACATGATCTTGTGCTAGGCTTAGGATTAGGTCTTGTCCATCACATCATTCTCCTAATGATGTGATCCCGTTATCAATGACATCCAATGTCCATGGGCAGGAAACCGTAACCATCTATTGATCAACGAGCTAGTCAACTAGAGGCTTACTAGGGACATGGTGTTGTCTATGTATCCACAGATGTATCTGAGTTTCCTATCAATACAATTATAGCATGGATAATAAACGATTATCATGAACAAGGAAATATAATAATAATCAATTTACTATTGCCTCTAGGGCATATTTCCAACAGTCTCCCACTTGCACTAGAGTCAATAATCTAGTTCACATCGATATGTGATTAATACTCAAGGTCACATCTCCATGTGACTAACACCCAAAGAGTTCACTAGAGTCAATAATCTAGTTCACATTACCATGTGATTAACACTCAATGAGTTCTGGGTTTGATCGTGTTATGCTTGTGAGAGATGTTATAGTCAACGGGTCTGAATCTTTCAGATCCGTGTGTGCTTTACAAATCTCTATGTCATCTCCTAGATGCAGCTACCACGTTCTATTTGGAGCTATTCCAAATAACTGTTCTACTTGGAGCTATTCTAAATCGTTGCTCCATTATACGTATGTGGTATCTCCACTCAGAGCTATCCGGATAGGTGTTAAGCTTGCATCGACGTAACCCTTTACGACGAACTCTTTTACCACCTCCATAATCGAGAAAATTCCTTAGTCCACTAGTTACTAAGGATAACTTTGACTGCTGTCCTGTGATCCATTCTTGGATCACTCTTGTACCCCTTGACTAACTCATGGCAAGGCACACTTCAGGTGCGGTACACAGCATAGCATACTGTAGAGCCTATGTCTTAAGCATATGGGACGATCTTCGTCCTTTCTCTCTATTCTGCCATGGTCGAGCTTTAACTTCACACCTTACAACTCAGGCAAGAACTCCTTCTTTGACTGATCCATCTTGAACACCTTCAAGATCATGTAAAGGTATGTGCTCATTTGAAAGTACCATTAAGCATTTTGATCTATCCTTATAGATCTTGATGCTCAATGTTCAAGTAGCTTAATCCAGGCTTTCCATTGAAAAACACTTTCCAAATAACCCTATATGCTTTCCAGAAATCCTACGTCATTTCTGATCCATAATATGTCAACAACATATATTCATCAGAAATTCTGTAGTGCTCCCACTCACTTCTTTGGAAATACAAGTTTCTCATAAACTTTGTATACTCCCAAAATCTTTGATCATCTCATCAAAGCATACATTCCAACTCCGAGATGCTTACTCCAGTCCTTAGAAGGATTACTGGAGCTTTGCATACTTATTAGCATCTTTCAGGATTGACAAAACCTTCAGGTTGTATCACATACAACCTTTCCTCAAGAAAATCGTCGAGGAAACAATGTTTCGACATCCTATCTGCAAGATTTCATAAATAATGCAGTAATCGCTAATATAATTCCAGCAGACTCTTAGCATCGCTATGAGTGAGAAAGTCTCATCGTAGTCAACTCCTTGAACTTGTCGGAAAACATCTTAACGACAAGTCGAGCTTTCTTAATGGTGATACCTACCATCATTGTCCGTCTTCCTTTCAAAATCCATATGTACCTAATAGCCTTACGACCATCAAGTAGTTCTTCCAAAGTCTACACTTTGTTTTCATACATGGATCCTTTCTCGGATTATATGGCTTTGAGCCATTCGTCGGAATCCGGGCCCACCATCGCTTCTCCATAGCTCGTAGGTTCATTATTGTCTAGCAACATGACTTCCAAGACAGGATTACGTACCACTCTGAAGTAGTACGCATCCTTGTCATCCCACGAGGTTTGTTAGTGACTTGATCTGAAGTTTCATGATCACTATCATAAGCTTCCACTTCAATTGGTGTAGGTGCCACAGGAACAACTTCCTGTGCCCTGCCACACACTAGTTGAAGAGACGGTTCAATAACCTCATCAAGTCTCCACCATCCTCCCACTCAATTCTTTCGAGAGAAACTTTTCCTCGAGAAAGGACCCGATTCTGGAAACAATCCTTTATTGCTTTCGGATCTGAGACAGGAGGTATACCCAACTGTTTTTGGGTTGTCCTATGAAGATGCATTTATCCGCTTTGGGTTCGAGCTTATTGGCCTGAAACTTTTCCACATAAGCGTCGCAACCCCACACTTTTAAGAAATGACAGCTTAGGTTTCTCTAAACCATAATCCATACGGTGTCATCTCAACGGAATTACGTGGCGCCCTATTTAAAGTGAATGTGGTTGTCTTTAATGCCTAACCCATAAACTATCGTGGTAATTCGATAAGAGACATCATGGTATGCAGCATATCCAAAAGGGTGCAGTTATGATGTTCGGACACACCATCACACTATGGTGTTCCAGGCTGTATTAGTTGTGAAACAATTTCCACAATGTCTTAATTCTGTGCCAAACTCGCAATTCAGATATTCATCTCTATGATCATATCATAGATCTTTTATCCTCTTGTCACGACGATCTTTCAACTTCACCCTGAAATTACTTGAACCTTTCAATAATTCAGACTCGTGATTTATCAAGTAAATATACTCAACATCTACTCAAATCATCTGTGAAGTAAGAACATAACGATATCCACTACACGCCTCAGCACTCATTGGACTGCACACATCAAAATGTATTACTTCCAGCAAGTTGCTTTCTGCTTCCATTTTATTGAAACCGAGGCTTTCAGTCATCTTGCCCATGTGGTATGATTTGCATATCTCAAGTGATTCAAAATCAAGTGAGTCCAAACGATCCATCTTCATGGAGTTTCTTCATGCATATACACCAATAGACATGGTTCGCATGTCTCAAACCTTTCAAAAACGAGTGAGCCCAAAGATCCATCAACATGGAGCTTCTTCATGCGTTTTATACCGATATGACTTACGTGGCAGTGCCACAAGTAGGTGGTACTATCATTACTATCTTTTGGCATGAACATGTGTATTACTATGATCGAGATTCAATAAACCATTCATTTTAGGTGTAAGACCATTGAAGGTATTATTCAAATAAACAGAGTAACCATTATTCTCTTTAAATGAATAACGTATTGTGATAGACATAATCCAATCATGTCTATGCTCAACGCAAACACCAAATGACAATTATTCAGGTTTAATACTAATCTTGATGGTAGAGGGAGCGTGCGATGTTTGATCACATCAAACTTGGAAACACTTCCAACACATATCGTCAGCTCACCTTTAGCTAGTCTCCGTTTATTCCGTAGCTCTTTTACTTCGAGTTACTAACACTTAGCAACCGAACCGGTATCTTAATACCCTGGTGCTACTAGGAGTACTAGTAAAATACACATTAACATAATGTATATCCAATATACTTCTATCGACCTTGCCAGCCTTATCATCTACCAAGTATCTAGGGTAATTCTGCTCCAGTGGTTGTTCCCCTTATTACAGAAGCACTTAGTCTCGGGTTTGGGTTCAACCTTGGGTTTCTTCACCAGAGCAGCAGCTGAATTGCCGTTTCATGAAGTATCCCTTTGTTCCCTTGCCCTTCTTGAAACTAGTGGTTTCACCAACCATCAACAATTGATGCTCCTTCTTGATTTCTACTTTCGCGGTGTCATACATCGTGAATACCTCAAGGATCATCATATCTATCCCTGATATGTTATAGTTCATCACAAAGCTCTAGCAGCTCGGTGGCAATGACTTTGGAGAAACATCACTATCTCATATGGAAGATCAACTCCCACTCGATTCAAATGATTGATGTACTCAGACAATCTGAGCACAAGCTCAACAATTGAGCTTTTCTCCTTAGTTTGTAGGCTAAGAAAATTGTCGGAGATCTTATACCTCTTGACATGGGCACGAGCCTGAAATCCCAATTTCAGCCCTCAAAACATCTCATATATTTCGCGACGTTTCAAAAACGTCTTCGGTGCCTCAATTCTAAACCGTTTAACTGAACTATCATGTAGTCATCAAAACGTGTATGTCAGATGTTCGCAACATCCACAGACGACGTTCGAGGTTCAGCACACTGAGCGGTGCATTAAGGACATAAGCCTTCTATGAAGCAATGAGGACAATCCTCAGTTTACGGACTTAGTCCGCATAATTGCTACTATCAACTTTCAACTAAATTTTTTCTCTAGGAACATATCTAAACGGTAGAACTGAAGCGCGAGCTACGACATAATTTGCAAAGACCTTTTGACTATGTTCAGGATAATTAAGTCCATCTTATGAACCCCCACTTAGATAGACATCCCTCTAGTCATCTAAGCGATTACATGATCCGAGTCAACTAGGCCGTGTCCGATCATCACGTGAGACGGACTAGCCAACGTCGGTGAACATCTTCATGTTGATCGTATCTACTATACGACTCATGCTCGACCTTTCGGTCTTCTGTGTTCCGAGGCCATGTCTATGCACATGCTAGGCTCGTCAAGTTAATCCTAAGTGTTTTGCATGTGTAAAACTGTCTTACACCCGTTGTATGTGAACGTAAGGATCTATCACACCCGATCATCACGTGGTGCTTCGAAACGACGAACTGTAGCAACGGTGCACAGTTAGGGGAGAACACTTCTTGAAATTTTAATGAGGGATCATCTTATTTACTACCGTCGTTCTAAGCAAATAAGATGTATAAACATGATAAACATCACATGCAATCAAATAATAGTGACATGATATGGCCAATATCATATAGCTCCTTTGATCTCCATCTTGGGGCTCCATGATCATCATCGTCACCGGCATGACACCATGATCTCCATCATCGTGTCTTCTTGAAGTTGTCTCGTCATCTATTACTTCTACTACTATGGCTAACGCTTTAGCAATAAAGTAAAGTAATTACATGACGTTTAAGTTGACACGCAGGTCATAAATAAATAAAGACAACTCCTATGGCTCCTGCCGGTTGTCATACTCATCGACATGCAAGTCGTGATTCCTATTACAAGAACATGATCAATCTCATACATCACATATATTCATCACATTCTTCTTGGCCATATCACATCACATAGCATACCCTGCAAAAACAAGTTAGACGTCCTCTAATTGTCGTTTGCATGTTTTAAGTGGCTGCTATGGGTTTCTAGCAAGAACGTTTCTTACCTACGCAAAACCACAACATGATATGTCAATTGCTATTTACCCTTCATAAGGACCCTTTTCATCGAATCTGTTCCGACTAAAGTGGGAGAGACTGGCACCCGCTAGCCACCTTATGCACCAAGTGCATGTCAATCGGTGGAACCTGTCTCACGTAAGAGTACGTGTAAGGTCGGTCCGGGCCGCTTCATCCCACAATACCGTCGAAACAAGATTGGACTAGTAACGGTAAGCATATTGAACAACATCAACGCCCACAACTACTTTGTGTTCTACTCGTGCAAAGAATCTACGCAATAGACCTAGATCATGATGCCACTGTAGGCGAACGTAGCAGAAATTCAAAATTTTCCTACGTGTCACCAAGATCTATCTATGGAGAAACTAGCAACGAGGGGAAGGAGAGTGCATCTACATACCCTTGTAGATCGCTAAGCGGAAGCGTTCAAGTGAACGGGGTTGATGGAGTCGTACTCGTCGTGATTCAGATCACCGATGATCCTAGTGCCGAACGGACGGCACCTCCGCGTTCAACACACGTACAGCCCGGTGACGTCTCCCACGCCTTGATCCAGCAAGGAGAGAGGGAGAGGTTGAGGAAGACTCCATCCAGCAGCAGCACAACGGCGTGGTGGTGGTGGAGGAGCGTGGCAATCCTGCAGGGCTTCGCCAAGCACCTGCGGGAGAGGAGGAGGTGTCACGGGAGGGAGGGAGGCGCCAGGGCTTCTGGTATGAATGCCCTCCCTCCCCTCCACTATATATAGGGGCAAGGGAGAGGGAGGAGGCGCAGCCTTGCCCCTTCCTCCAAGGAAGGGGTGCGGCCAAGAGGGGGGGGGAGGAGTCCATCCTCCTCAAGGCACCTCGGAGGTGCCTTCCCCCTTGAGGACTCTTCCCTCTAGGGTTCCCTTGGCGCATGGGCCTCTTGGGGCTGGTGCCCTTGGACCATGTAGGCCAAGGCGCACCCCCTACAGCCCATGTGGCCCCCCGGGGCAGGTGGCCCCACCCGGTGGGCCCCCGGGACCCTTCCGGTGGTCCCGGTACAATACCGATGACCCCGAAACTTGTCCCGATGGCCGAAACAGGACTTCCTATATATAAATCTTTACCTCCGGACCATTCCAGAACTCCTCGTGACGTCCGGGATCTCATCCGGGACTCCGAACAACATTCGGTAACCACATACAAGCTTTCTTTATAACCCTAGCGTCATCGAACCTTAAGTGTGTAGACCCTACGGGTTCGGGAGACATGCAGACATGACCGAGACGTTCTCTGGTCAATAACCAACAGCGGGATCTGGATACCCATGTTGGCTCCCACATGTTCCATGATGATCTCATCGGATGAACCACGATGTCAAGGACTTAATCAATCCCGTATACAATTCCCTTTGTCTATCGGTACGACACTTGCCCGCGATTCTATCGTCGGTATCCCGATACCTTGTTCAATCTCGTTACCGGCAAGTCTCTTTACTCGTTCCGTAACACATCATCCCGTGATCAACCCCTTGGTCACATTGTGCACATTATGATGATGTCCTACCGAGTGGGCCCAGAGATACCTCTCCGTTTACACGGAGTGACAAATCCCAGTCTCGATTCGTGCCAACCCAACAGACACTTTAGGAGATACCTATAATGCACCTTTATAGCCACCCAGTTACGTTGTGACGTTTGGTACACCCAAAGCATTCCTACGGTATCCGGGAGTTGCACAATCTCATGGTCTAAGGAAAAGATACTTGACATTAGAAAAGCTTTAGCATACGAACTACATGATCTTGTGCTAGGCTTAGGATTGGGTCTTGTCCATCACATCATTCTCCTAATGATGTGATCCCGTTATCAATGACATCCAATGTCCATGGTCAGGAAACCGTAACCATCTATTGATCAACGAGCTATTCAACTAGAGGCTTACTAGGGACATGGTGTTGTCTATGTATCCACACATGTATCTGAGTTTCCTATCAATACAATTATAGCATGGATAATAAACGATTATCATGAACAAGGAAATATAATAATAATCAATTTACTATTGCCTCTAGGGCATAGTTCCAACAGCCCACTCCCAGGTTGCCATCGAGAGAGGAAGGCCGCGCCAAGCAATCTTGACTTGCGCCCGAGTGTGTCCGCCTACCTGCACCAAACGAGACTGTAATACCTGAGCCGGATTCAGCGGTGTTGAGATTTGAAGGGCAGCCAGATCAGTGGTGTTGTCATTCTGCACGGGAGGCTGTGCTGGTTTCAACAGTGAGACGTGGACCACTGGATGCATTTTGCTGGACGCTGGCAGGGCAAGACGGTAAGCCACTTCACCCACTTTTTCCAAAATTTGGTAAGGGCCAAAGTATTTGAATCCGAGCTTGTGATTGGATCTTCGGACTACTGACTGTTGCACATAGGGATGAAGTTTTAGGTATGCCCATTCCCCTACTGCAAACTGCCGATCTGAGCGGTGTTTATCCTCTTGTGCTTTCATGCGCTGTTGAGCATGCAACAGGTGCTCCCTGATCAGGCCTTGCATCAGGTTGCGTTCTGCTAACCGGCCTGACAGATCAGATGATAGCGAGCTCTGAAGATTTGCAACACCCAAGTGTCTGGGTTGATATCCATAGAGGACTTGAAATGGTGTTTTGCCCAGCGCTGAGTGGTAGTTAGTGTTGTACCAGTACTCTGCTTGTGGCAGCCAATAAGCCCATTTCTTTGGGGCAGAGTGTACCATGCACCGGAGAAATGTTTCCAAACATTGGTTGAGTTTCTCAGACTGACCATCAGTTTCTGGATGACTTGCAGAACTCATATTCATTTTTGTGTCAGTTAATTTGCACAGCTCTTGCCACAAAGTGCTTGTGAAGATAGGATCTCGATCGGTGACTATCACCATAGGAAGGCCGTGGAGTTTGTACACATTGTCCAGGTAAAGTTGTGCTACTTGGAGAGCAGTGAATGGATGACCCAGAGGGAGGAAATGGCCATACTTGCTGAACTTGTCAATGACCACCAGAATAGTGTCAAATTTTTTGCTCTTGGGCAGGCCTCCAATAAAATCCATAGTAACCAAGTTCCATGCTTCTTTAGGTACTGGCAGAGGGCTGAGCAAGCCAGGTTTCCTAATATGTTCAGCTTTTGCTTGTTGACACACAGTGCACTCTTTCACATAGCTCTGAATATCTTGCTTCATAGCAGGCCAGGCAAACAAGGCTTTAATCCTTTGGTAAGTACCCTGGAACCCTGAGTGACCTCCCACTCCACTAGCATGTAAGGATAACATAATTGCTTTCTGAGCCTCAGTGTTATGACCTAACCACACTCTGTCCTTGTATCTGATGATACCTTGATGCAACACATATCCCTTGTCATTTGAGCCCGAGAGAGCTAGTTCTTGAAGCAATTGTTTGTCTTCCTCATGTTGCTGATATCCTTTGGAGACCACAGTCAGCCACTTAGGTGTGCAGAAGGAAATTGTATGCAGCTCACTAGGAGAAGGTGATCTTGAGAGAGCATCAGCTGCTGTATTTTCCTGTCCTTTTTTGTATAGTATATTATACCTCAGGCCCAGCAACTTCAATAGTGCTTTCTGTTGCATAGGACTACTGATTTTTTGATCTTGCAAGTGTGTCAGACTCCTATGGTCTGTTGCCAATGTAAATGGGGCATGCTGCAGATAACTTCTCCATTTATCCACAGCAAGAATGACAGCTAAACACTCTTTCTCATAGGTGGAGAGTGCTTGAGCCTTGGGGCCCAGTGCTTTGCTTAGATAGGAAATGGGGTGCCCTTCTTGCATTAATACTACCCCAATTCCACTGTTGCTGGCGTCAATTTCAATCATGAAGGTTTTCTTGAAATCAGGCAGAGCTAGTACAGGAGCTTGGGCTAAGGCAGTTTTCAGGCTCTGAAATGCAGCTTCTGTAGTAGGTGTCCAGGTGAACACTCTATAATATCCAGTAAGGCCTAGAAACCCTCTCACTTGCTTCACATTTGTTGGTACTGGCCAATCTCTGACAGCTGAGATTTTAGCAGGGTTAGTCTGAACTCCTGCTGCACCGATTACATGACCAAGGTATTCCAACTCCTGCTGGTCAAAAGAACACTTGCTCAGCTTGACATATAGTTGGTTTTCGTGCAAAATGGTGAAGACTTGTTCCAAGTGTTGCAGGTGCTCTTCCAAAGTTGCACTATATATAAGGATATCATCCATAAAAACTAGGACACATTTTCTCAATAACAGTGCAAACAGTATATTCATGGCAGCTTGAAAAGTTGCAGGGGCATTGGTTAACCCAAATGGCATGACTTTGAATTCATACAGGCCATGATGGGTTTTGAAAGCAGTTTTGTGTTCCTCTCCCTCAACCAATCTGATCTGATGATAGCCAGCTCTCAAATCCAACTTTGTGAAGTATTTTGCTCCTGCTAATTCGTCCAGCAGTTCCTCCACAACAGGCATGGGATATTTATGTTGCACTGTAACTGAGTTGAGCTTTCTATAATCTACACAGAATCTCCAGGTGCCATCTTTCTTTCTGACCAGCAGCACAGGAGAAGTAAAGGAACTGGTGCTATGTTGTATAACTCCCCGATTAAGCATGGTGGTCACTTGTGTTTCTATCTCCTGTTTTTGCATGGGATTATACCTATATGGTTTAACATTCACAGGTTTTGCTCCAGGTAACAGAGGTATCTTATGGTCAAATTCCCTATGGGGAGGAAGGGAGTCAGGAGTAGTGAACAATTTGCTGATGCTTGTCAAGAAGTGGCTGAACTTCAGGTGGAATGCAGGTTTCTGACATAGGTCTCTCTGCCATATGACAAAGGTGGATTACTTGCTCAACTGCTCCAGTGTTGAGGAGGCCTTGTAAGTGTTTTCCAGAAATAGCTGTGCAGGAGTTGAGTTTATCTTTAACTCCTCTGAGTGTGATTCTTGCTCCTTGGTACTTAAACCTCATGACCTTCTTTCTCCAGTCAACCCACATAGGACTCATTGTTTCTAGCCACTGCATTCCTAATATGATATCATAAGTGCCTAAGGGAAGCACTTTGAACTGAGTATTGAAGGTGTTTCCTTGACAAAACCACTGTAGGTTTGGCACTTGAGTATTACAGAGCAAAGTGCCTCCATTTGCCACAGTTACAGTTGCTGCAGGGATTTCTTCAGTTGTGCACTTGAGTTCTTTTTCCAAATCAGCTCTAGTGAAGTTGGTAGAACTGCCTGAATCTACCAGTATTAAGAGCTAACGTTTTTCCCACCATGCCTTGCAACTTAATACTCTCTTTAGAAGATGTGCCTGTGGCTGCTTGCACTGACAGTTTCATACAATCGTCACTGTCCTTATCTGCAGGGGGAGAGACCATTTGCTCGCTGTCAGACTCACTAGAAGCTGATTCAGACACCTGCAATGCATCCCACAATTCTTCCATCACATGTAATTGCACCTTGCTGGGGCATTTGTGTCCCGGGCCATATTTTTCCCCACACTTAAAACATTCTCCTCTGGCCCTACGCTGAGCTCTGAGTGTGTCAACTTTGTCCGGCACCTTAGCTTGCTCTTCTGACCGTTTGTCAGCTGGTGAGGCGCCCATTATACCCTGATGCACATATGGTTTGGAACTGAACCGTGGCTCCCACTTGCTGAATTTAGATGTGTCTTCGACCAGGAGTGCTTCTTGTGTTTGTGCCAGAGAGTAAGCCAAATCCACTGTGCTTGGCTGCTGCAGCTTCACAGGTGCTCTTACTCCTGGTTTGAGACCTTGAACAAAACGATTGATGAAGAACGTCTCATCATAAGATTGATTATAGACCAGCATCTTGTGCATGTGCTCTTCGAAGAGGTGGGCATACTCATCCACTGTGTCAGTCTGTTTCAGTGCGAAGAATATATCGATGTCTCTGGTGTATTTGTTTCTGTTGAATTTGGCGAACACTGCAACACACAAGGCTGCCCAACTGTCAACTGTGTGCATGGCTTCGTAAGTCTGAAGCCAACGTGCTGCATTGCCTGCAAGATGCATTGTTGCAAAATCGACCCATAAATCCTGCTGCACATTGTACATCCGGAAGTACTTCTCACACTGCTGTTTCCACCATTTAGGATCCTCCCCATCAAACTTAGGAAATTCAGACCGAGGAATGCATGGTCTGTATCTGTTGTGATATGATCAGTGCCCGTACTCCGTGGAGCGATCTGGATCTTCCTGATCATCCAAGAAATACTCGCTGGCCGCGGGTCGGGTCTGAGATAGCTCACCAGCATGTGGTTGGGGACGATTCTGACGAGGCCTCCGCAGATCCGTCGCCTGCGGCACTTGCAGGCTGCCCTGTCCCTCCATGCGCAGCGGCCCGAAGCGTTGCGGTGGTGGTGGTGGTGGTGGTAGTGGTGCAGGGCCCATTGCTGGAGCTCTCTCCAACTGGTCCACTCGACGTACCACTCCATCCAGCGCGCGCTTCATATCCGCCATCGCTGCGTCAAGTGAATTGTTGGCGATGAGGACACGGCCGAGGGTGGCCTCCATACGGCCCAGCGCGGCCGTGGTCGTCTGCGCCAGCGCATCGAACGCCTTGGCGGACGAGGATGCGTACTTGTCGAGTGAGTCCTGGAGCTCGGTCACCCTCTCCGATGTGGCCGTCCCCGCATCTGAGACCGCCTTGCTCTGCTGGATCGTGGCCAGCACCAATTTCTGCAGGTCCGCCAGGGAGAGCTCTGCCGTCGCCATCCGTGCAGAGAGGGTCGGTTTGTTGGAGCGCGCCGTTGCTGCCGATCGATCTGCTCGACCCGACGCAGGTACACCAGAGTGTTTTTCACAGAATCGCCCGAGGGGATCCGCACCTTTTGCCTGGAATTAGAAGCTGATCGATGGATTGATTTGAAGATCGCGAAAAAAATTTGGACCAGAGGACGCGGATCGATTTGGGCTCTGAGTACCAGATCCTACGGGATCGCAGCAACTCCTTGCGTCACGCCAGGATGTGGTAGGTGGAGACAGAGGGGAAATAGCTTGGAGAGGAAGAAGAAGCACAGAGGAAGGCTTGGGATTAGGAATAACGATATTCAGTTTTACAGCTCCATGTCCTCCTCTCCTCACACTAGCCTATAAGTAGATATTATTACAGGCCACAGTGGGCCGGCCCAGCAGGCCACTCACGCACACCTCGTGGGCACAGCCCAGGTCGTTACATCAGTGTAGTGTTCCCAAGACGGCCGGATCCGATCTGGCTCGAGGGTTGCGGTGGTCATCACGACCTCGCCTGAAGGCGCACCGGCGGCTGAAGGAGGAATCACCTTCGTCATGACTCATGACGTCGTCCACAGTCGCTGAACTAAGGAGCAAAGCCAACAGTAAATGGAAGTCGCAAAAAAAGGTATTTTGAAAACGGGCTACATGTAACCCATCCTACACGGGCATTTTTGTTTTTTTTGAAAGTTACTTCCCCACTTTATTTAAAATAGATTCGGTAGTTCATCTGATACAATGCTAAGAATACAATCTGGGGGAGCTGAGTCCCAAAAATTCGAGACACCATTACATAAACCGAAACGAGCTAACTCATGGGCCGCTTTATTAGCACTCCTCCTGACCCATGTGGCCATGAAATCTCCCAAGTTCCTTGCCAACGCTTTGATCTCTTCCACCACGACACCCACCACCGACAAATTCTTTTCCTTCTCATTTAGCATCTTAGCAACACCAAGGCAATCAGTCTCCACTTGCAGTTTTGGGATATCGAGCTGTAGTGCCAGTTGCACCGCTCTTCGGCATGCCAGCAACTCAGTAGTCTCTGCTTGCACGATCCCTGGAAGGAAGACCGAAGCTGCTCCCCTAAACGCTCCTGTTGCATCTCTGATGACGACCCCCACACCTCCATCGGTGCCCGCCCTAGTGGTAGCTCCATCCACATTAGCTTTGAGCCAGCCATCCTCCGGTGGTTCCCATATCGCATGTGGGGCTGTTGTTGCTGTGGATACCGCCCTGCCCCGCACTCTCTTCCATTCATCCATTAGCTCAGCCACGCGCCGTGCCACTGAGTCCGCATCTTCAATCCGTCTTCCGTCTCTTGTGTCATTCCGTGCTAGCCAAAGAGCGTAAAGGCCCTGGATCATCGCTGCCTTTTCATCATCGGATGCTTCGGACATCCATTGTAGCAGCCACGATGCAAGCAAGCTCTGGGTGCTGACCTGCCGAGGTGGGATCGCCACCTTCGCGCCCAATATCGAGCTCAGCTTGTTCCAGAAGCACGCGGAGTGATAGCAGCCCCAAAATCTGTGGAAGATCGTTTCTTCGCGTCCGCACGCCGGACAGAAGACACCTGCTTTTATCTTCCGCCGGAGAAGCTCCGAGCCCACCGCAAGGCCATTCCTGATCAGCCGCCAAGCATGAATGAGGGCTTTTCCTGGCGCATTTGTACTCCCAAGTGCCATCCACCCTCTATGCGCTGACACCGAAGATGACGATCCGGGCTGTCCCGATCTCGCCCGCTTCTTCTCCATTCCCAGATGGTACGCCGATCTGAAAGAGAAATGACCGCTCTTTGTATAGTCCCAAGCAAGAGAATCATCTGTACCGGCTCCCCCAACACATATTTGCAGAATATCATGCACGTCTCCATCTGAGAACATCGCCTCTAGCTTGGAGCGATCCCATCCCGACGCATCCGCAGTGAGAAGATCGCACACTCGTGAGACTCCGGGTATGAATATTTGGCCCAGTGGCCGAAGACTACCCATACGAGGTATCCAATTATCATGATGGACACGAATGCTTGTGCCGTCTCCCACTCTCCAGATAAGTCCCTCCAACAACAGGTCTCGGTCGTACAAGATGCTCTTGAAAGTGTATGAGCCACCACTTGGACATGTTGCGTTGAGAATAGATCCGTCCTCAAAATACCGAGCCTTGAGAACTCGAGCACACAATGATGAAGGAACAATTATAAGCCTCCACGCTTGCTTTGCTAGTAGGGCTTGATTAAAAACCTCCATGTCTCGAAAGCCCATACCGCCCTCACGTTTGCTCGCACACATTTTCTGCCAAGCAATCCAGTGTACCTTTTTCTCACCATTCGCTTCCCCCCACCAAAAGTTCGAAGAAATAGATGTCAGGTTCCTGCACAATTTCTTGGTAAGTTGGAAGCAACTCATGGTGAAGGTTGGGGTAGACTGGAGCCCTGATTTTACCAACATCTCGCGAGCCTTCTTGGATAATCCTTGCCCTTTCCACCCCGTGACTTTTCCTTTTGCACTCTCCCGCACATATTTGAAAGTGCCATCTTTGGACTTGCCCGCCGCAGTAGGTAAGCCCAAATATTTCTCGCTCAACGCTTCTGAAGTGATTCCGATTACTGCCTTCAGCTGTTCTTTGCTCTCATCCGAACTCCCCCTTCCAAAGAAGATGGCCGACTTTTGCATGTTTACTTTCTGTCCCGACGCCATCTCATAATCCCCCAAGATCGCTTTGAGAGTAAGCAGATTTTCTTAGGAACCTTCAAGAAAGACTATACTGTCGTCCGCAAAGAGGAGATGGGTAACCATGGGGCTGGTGCTCCCAAAAGAACCCCCCCGCAAATCGCCCGCAGCTTGAGCATTTTTGAGTAACGCAGAAAATCCTTCAACACAAAACAAGAAAAGGTAGGGAGACAACGGATCACCTTGACGAAGGCCCCTCGAAGGTAGAAAGGACTCCGAGAACCCACCATTGAGCTTCACTCTGAATTGTACCGAAGTAACGCACCTCATTATCATCTTAATCCAATTTGCATTAAAACCAAGTCTCTCCATCACCTTTTCCAGAAAATCCCACTCCACTCGATCGTATGCCTTCATCATATCCAACTTAACCGCGCAAGGAGGCTACCTCCTCTTCCTCTTCCTTATCGCATGGATGCATTCATATGCCACCAAGACATTATCCGTGATAAGCCTTCCGGGTACAAAAGCACTTTGCTCCTCCGAGATTAACAAGGGTAGAATTCCTTTCAGTCGGTTCGCAAGTACCTTCGTAGCAATTTTGTAGAGCACATTACATAGACTTATCGGTCTGAATTGGGCAAGCAACTCCGGTGAGTTGACTTTTGGAATCATCACAATGATAGTATCATTAAAGCCTGCATGTGTATCAACCCCATATAAGAAATCCTTCACCGCTTTGCACACATCATCCTTCACCACCGACCAGTGTCGTTGGTAGAACAACGCCGGGAAGCCATCCGGTCCCGGGGCCTTTGTCGGACCCATCTGAAATAGAGCTGTCTCTATCTCCATGTCCGAGATCATGGTCGTGAGCTTTCCATTCATCTCCTCTGAAACTAACCTGTCGAAATGCTGCAAGACTCTCTCGGCCTCATTCGAGCCTTCCGACTGGAACAATGAAGCATAGAAGCTCGCAGCCAGCACCCGCATCTCGTCGTCAGAAGTGCACCGCGTGCCATCCTCTCTGCACAATGCCTTCACCGTATTTTTCCTCTTCCTATGAGAAGCTCGGTTTTGAAAGTATTTGGTATTTTGGTCTCCCCATTGCAGCCAGTCTAACCGTGATCGCTGTTTATAGTAGATTTCCTCTTTTTCATATAAATCATGGAGCTGACTTTCGATGTCCTTCACCTCTTGGAAAAAACCAGTCACCAGCGATCTCTCTTTAGCATCCTTAAGCTGCATCTTAAGCTTGGAAATCTGCCGGCGCAGGGAGCCAAAAACCTCTCTACACCAAGTTTGCATGGCCTTGGAAATCGCGATCAGTTTTGTACCCATGCTGGCCGACGCCCCATGCTGCTGGTTGGTTTGCTCCCACACCCGATCAAACATCTGTTCATAGTCATCATGTCTTGTCCAAGCCTCCTCAAATCTAAAGCCCCCTCCCTTGTTCTTTCTGCACCCCTCTAGTGTTGCCGCCGCACGGATAATCAGTGCCTCATGGTTTGATTCCTGTGTGAGGATATGCTCCACTGCCGTCTCGGGGAAAAGGTTCAAAAACTCATCATTGCATGTTGCTCTATCAAGGCGGACCTGTATATTACACTCTCGATCTTGTTTGTTGTCCCACGTGAATGGGTATCCCGTGAAGCCCAAATCCGCAAGGCCACAATCACCCAAGCATTCCCGAAAGTCCTCCATCTGGTTGAAACTCCTCGGGTTGCCTCCTCGTTGCTCTGTCTGAAACAGAATTTCATTAAAGTCACCCGCGCAAAGCCACGGAAGGTTATCCTGTCTCCTCAAGTAACGGAGGGCATCCCAAGTTTTATGCCTGTGTTCTGTACGAGGTTCACCATAGATTCCAGTAAATCTAATGGATTTCCCCTCCAAACCAATCTCAGCATCAATATAGTACTGGCACCACGGCCTCACAGTCACCACCACATGATCCCTCCATAGCAACGCTAAACCCCCACTCTTCCCCAAACAGTCCACTGCCACGCCATTCCGAAACCCTAAACTCCATTTAACTCTTTCCATTGCACTCGCTTTCTTCTTCGTCTCACTCAGAAACACCACCGCTGGGTTGTATGACCTTATCAGGTCCCTTAATTCCCCAACTGTCGGGTCCAACCCCAAGCCCTAACAGTTCCAAACGAGGAAATTCATTGCTCTCGGCGGCCCCGGAGGCCGGGGTCCGCCGATCCTGATCCATGAACATCAACACGCTCGAAGACTGATGACACCTTCTGCCTCTTTTCACCAACGAGCGCATCGCTTCCTTCCTTACGACCTCCTTCTCCTACTGGCACCCACACCTGTCTGGATGATCTCTTCCTCGCTCCGGCAGCATACCAGCGGTGTTCCTCTCGCTGTCGAGAGGACACCTCATCTCTCCTGGGCTTTCTGACATAATACCCTGGCCTCCGCTGGTGATCTCGTTGTGCTCTATTCTCCCCACTTTGTTGCTGTCTGCGGCCCTCCTGCCTCTTCTTGGGAGAAAGTACTCCATCTCTCACTTTCTGGTGGAGTTCGGATCTCAACATCTGTTCTCTCTTCTCTTCCAGATCCTGACGTAGGTCCCTTTCAGGTTCTCCCGCCGCACCAGTGTGTTGTTTTTGCGGGCTTTGCACCTCCTCCTGCTCCTTCCCTTTGCGCCTAGACCCACCAGTGTGGGAATCAGCCGTGGGAGTGTAGTCTCTGTACAGTGATCTTCTGGTTGGGAGATCCCGAACATGCGCTTGCCCTTTCTGGCCAACTTCTCCACCGCTAGACATAGAGCTTTCCCTACTAAAATTCTTGCTTGAGTTTCCTTGCCATTGCTTCCTTTCCTGATGACTTGACGTGGTCCTACTCGGGGAGGCCCTCAGCCATTCCCCCCATTGAGACAACGGATCCACCGGGGGATCGCACACTCCCTCCACATGCACCAATCTGCCGCAATCAAAACAGAAGTGTGGAATTTTTTCATATGCAAAATCAAACCATGTTTTTTCCAGGTCATCCGGCTTCCTCTTTAGGTAGAAACCCCTAACAAGCGGCTCATGAAGCGCAATCCTTGCCTGCACTCTGAGTTGGGCTCCCCTTGCAAAACCATCCTCTCCCACATCAACCTTTACCACCTGTCCTAGCCAGTTTCCCAAAGCCTCTCCAAATTCCTTTGATCGTTTGTCCAATGGAAGATCATCAACCCTGACCCAAGCCTCTATCGAGTTGAAAACCATCTCCGAGGACCTGGTCACGGGCATTTTTGGTTGATGAGCAGACTACACCACCATCTTTCTTGGCAAACGCTCACGCATCCAACCCATCAGGGAGATCAACAACATGTTTTCTTTCCTTTATTTTTACCATTTTTGTGTTTTCTTCGGGTCTTGTTAGTTTTTCGGTTTCCTCCAGGTTTGCAGTCATTTTGCTTTTACTTTTCAATTATTAAAAGTACAGTTTATTCTTTCGTTTTGTCCCTTTTTTCATTAATAAAAACACATTTTCCTGTGTGTATATGATACTATGAATAGTTTTCCCAAAAGTACATGATAACAATTATTTTCAAAATACATGGTGATTTTTATAATTGATGGTGATTTTTTTATTAGAAACTGAATAATTTCCAATAAACTGTAAATAGTTTCTTAAACGCAATGACATTCTTGGAAAATATTTTCATGTATATTTATGAAATGTTCAGGCACTCTTAAAAATGTTCATGTAATTCAAAATATGTTGACACTCTTTTTTAGAAAAAATTATGGAAGTAAATAAGCTTTGATATTTTTCTAAATATTCGTTTGTTTCTAAAGCAGAAAGCTGACTGAAAAAACAGAGTAAACTTGGGAAGCCGAAGAAAAAATCACTAAAATCGAACTGGTTTGCGTGCTGCGGGAACAAAGAGCGAAGCCGAAGTAGGGCTGCCGGCCGATGACGTGTGCAACGCAATAGGCGTCATATAGAAGCACTCACATAAAAGCTCCCCATATGGCTCCATCTTCTACACTGGCTTTGATCTATCTTGGCCCTCCCAGAAGGTGCTTACGGTTTTCTACGAGCCGCTCTTGGGACCAACGCAGATGCCCCAAACCTAAACTGGCCCAATTGCAGACGTATGTGCCGAATCAATTTGACAGTCTCATCGATGATAGCTTGGTCTCACCAGGTAATCTAAATTCCAAATCACAGCGAGCAAAGACGGCATGCTTGTTTTCCTCATGCTAACCATTCCGAAATACTTTCCACCTCTATTGCGACAGCCAGCACTCACTGAAAGCTGCAACAACATGGAAGAAGTCTAATAGAATTGGAGATCAGAAATGAAACGACAAGTGTAGCTAGCTCGCTTATTACTTCACCGGGGTTCTATTTATCTTCCTTTCTGTATGTAGTGTTGCCTGCTTAATTAGTTTGGCACTGATAGCTTCTAGAAAAAAGATAAATTGAGGAATAAGACCTTAGGGAAATCGTAAGATAAGCAAGTACACATAAATATGGGCAGAGGAACAAGGTACATCAAGCCAGAGGAGTAAAATATGAGTTGGTAGGTGGAATGAAGTGATGTACTTCTAAAGTACATGGAACCCTAACGTCATGTGCAAAATAAATAAACAAAGTATGTCGAGCAGGAGGAGTGAAATATAAATAAAGTATATGGGCACAGGAAAAATAGGGGTGCATCGAGTTAGAGGAGTGAAATATGAGTTGGTAGGTGGAATGAAATGTTGTACTTCTAAAGTACATGGAACTCTAATGTCATGTGTATAAAAGATAAGGCCGTATGGTATATGCACACGTGTTGTGAGCACCACATGAAAGTTTGGCACCTGATTGAAGGTGCAACATTTTCAGGTAGGGACTGTCGCAACATTTTCTAGAATGTTTTTGCTCTCCCTTTGTTGCTGCCAAGGTGATGATCAAGCTAAGGAACCTAGAGTTACTTTCATCTAAAAAGAAAGAATCCTCAATGCTTCCTTCTCATGCATGCATATCCCCGGTTTTCCTTTGGTATCAACACAGTGAAGGTAACCGGCGAAAAGGAACAAAAAACAGTGAAGGTATTTTTACGCTTAGAAATCAATGAATTGCACCAATCTTCAACACCTCCTTAATTTATGAAGTACTACATGAGAGTCTCAAGTAGTAACACACTAATGTACATTTTGTAATCTTGCACATAAAGTAAACAGAAAGGTGTTTAGGGACTCCCAGGTAGTACTTCATAAATTAGGGAGGTGCTGAAGATTGGAGCTGTATCCATCCATGGACCTTTGTCGTGTGGCCAAGGATTCACCGTGAAAAGTACTATAAGGAGACATTGGAATTTCTACAACAGTGAAAGAAATGATGTGGGATTTCATGAGGGCTCTTATTAGGTACGTTCATGAATTTGAAAAAATCACGAATTTCAAAAAGTTTCCAATTTGGAAATTTTGCTGAAGTGGAAAAATGTTCACCAATTCGAAAAAAAGAATTAAAAAAAATCATGAAGTTAAAAATTCTCAAATTTCAAAAATGTTCCTGGATTCATAAAAGTTCATGGATTTTATAATGTTTCATGAATTTGATAATAGTCCACATATGTAAAAATTATTATGCGAACCTTCACAAATTTTTAAAAAGGTCACAAATTTCAAAATTTGTCCAAAAATATGAAAATTGACCAGAAATTTGGAAAAACAATCATGAATTTTAGGAAAAACGTTCATAAAATATCATGTTTAAAAAAAATAATGTAAGAAAGTTCCTGCTCACGTGCTCATTTGCTTTGAGAAAAGTATGTTCTACCCTATTTCCAACTGACAAGTTGCCACAGAGAGTTGGCCATTGACTTTTTTGACAAAAAGAAAAAAGTTCATTTTTTTGAAGAGGTTCATGAAATACAGGAAAAATGTTCTCAAATCTAAGAAAACTTCACAATTTTGGAAAAAATTCACAACTTGGGAAAGTTCATATTTTGAAAAATCTTCGCAAAAAAGAAAAACAAATCACGAATTTGAAAATTTTAACAAGATTTAAACAGTACTTTGATTTTTTTCCGGAAAAAACTTTGTAACTTGAATTTGTTTCACAAAATTTAGATTTTTTAGAAAACTAGGGAAACATTCATTAATTTGAGAAATTTTCACGGATTTGGAAAAAGTTCACACGTATTTGAAAAAAGTTAAGTTGGAAAAAAATCATGAATTTGTGAAATGTTCACGAATTTGAGAAAAACTAAAATAAAGAAAATAAAGAAAAAACTAAAATAGAAAATTAAAAAAAATAAAATTGAACGCAAAAAGAGAAACCGGCAAAACCCGTGCTGGGGTAAAACCAGAAGAAAAACAGCCAATAAACCGCCAGTCTATCATGGTCAGAGGTTCCCCCAAAAAATAGTTTAAAAGAAGACCCAGCAAATAAGATGCACATTGTTGTGGAGGGGTGTGCGCCGGTTTGCAAAAATTACTGTAACAAGAACTTAAGGCGCCAAATAGGAGTTTGGGTCATCATACTCATATACGACTTCAGTTAGACTTTTGCGGTCACTCCTATTGGCTGATCACCCGATGATTTGTTAAGATTGGCACACGAGGCCGGATTTTGGTACTCCTAAATTATAACCATATGATTTTAGAAACGAAAATTGGGAGTAATGCTCCTTAAGTCGATTTTTTTTCTATGTACCATTATTGCAAGATCATACTGGAAAAGTCATAGTTAAAATTTGCTCTTAATGGATCCAAGATAATCCCCGGTAGCACATTTTTCAGATATGCACAAGAGCAACATGGAAACGCACAAGCGTTCCTCTTACTGATTTATAACTTCCCCATGTAAGGATATTGCTTCCCCTTCATTACCCACCCACTCATGTTTATTTTCCTTTATTATCCACCTCTACTCAATTTGCACATAGCAGTTTGGCTATATATACTGCAGGATAGTCCACAACATAAATCAGTTGTTGCTAGTGATGTTTCTTTCCTCCTTTTGTTGGTCCTTTAGTCAGAGCTGCACATTATCACCAACAATAGTGCTCTTGTAGCGTGTTACTTTTCTATACCATTCAAATCCCAACAACTACTCCCTCCGTTCCTAAATATAAGTCTTTGGAGATATTCTACTATGAACCACATACGAAGTAAAATGAATGAACTACACTCTAAAATGCATCTATATACATCCGTATGTGGTTCATAATGAAATCTCTACAAAGACATATATTTAGGAACGGAGGGAGTAGCTAGCATGTAATGGCAACCGTAAAGAATTCTATGCATGCATGGACTTCCTTGACATGAGCGGCATCAGGAAGCGTTTGGCACGGGCTACTACATCGCCGTGTATATACATCGTTGGTCCAGCACGGCATGAAAATCAAGTAGAAGTAGCTAGTGGTTCCATCCTGGGGTTCAATTCTGCGAGTGCTGGCGTTTCATCGTCACGTTGGAGAACACACGGACATATTACGTTGCAAAGAGAGTCTTGGCTTAGTAGTTGGGCATGCGGTTGTGCAGTCTAGCGATCCATGTTCAATTCATATAATTGACAGGTGATGCATAATGGGTTTTCCCGTTTATTGAGGATCAAGCTTGGTGTGTGATGTAACCTCTCATTAAGAAATATCTTGATACTCATTTAAAAAATTTTGGGGACTATGTTTATCTTGATACTCATATTAAAATGGTTGTATGCATCCCTGGTTTGTGCAGAGGCCGGGAAGTGAAAATGTCTCCCATTTTTAGACGGGAAAAACGCACCTAACGCTCGCGTCGCTCTCCAGGGGGGCGGCACGAGCGAACCCTTGCCGCCGCCGCCCCGTCCCTCACATCTGCAGCCCCGGCCTGGCCGCTGCCGGAGGAGGCCGACAGGCGAAGCCCGCCTTGGAGGAGGGCAGCGGCAGTGCACTCTTCTCCTCGCGGCGGCGCGTTGCCCTGGACGGAGTGGCCCGCTTGCGGCGTGGCGGCGGAAGCCAGCGCGGTGGATCCGGCGGTGAACCTCTCGTCAGCGCGGCGAGGAGGTTCTGCATGGCCGACCGGGGTCGCGCGTGAGGGATTCAGGTCGTCGGGATCGATTTCGCGTTGGCCCTTCGTCTTAAGCCGGCGCGGTCAGGGCGGCGACCCTGGCGTGCGGCGGCAGCCGTTTCCCCCATGGGTGGTGGGTTGAGTCGTTGGCTTGCCTGGCCGCGTGTTGGGTGGCGGCGGTTGTTGCGGATCTGACGTCCCGGCCAGATCCGTTGTGGTTCGGCTATGGCCGGCCGGCGGCGCGTGATGCGGCCGGGGTGAGGCGGCTAGAGGTCGTCAACCGGTTTTTCGATGACACCATGCGTCTACATGGCGAGGGTGTGCTCGGATCCAGTCAGCGGTGCGATCGTGGTGGCGCTACTTCCGGTGAAAATCGCGCCGACTTCGGTCATGGCGGACGATGATGGCGTCTCCGACGCCCCCTGTTGAAGCATCGTCATTGCAAATTGCGTTAACATGATCGGGATGTTCCGGGGGAAACCCTAGATCTGGGTCTATCGGATCGGACGATGACATCGCCTTCGATGGCGTGCTCCCTCCCGATGGCATCATTTTGGAGCAGGAGCTGGCTGGAGGGGACGAGGAGGAGCGGTGTTTCATCTACCGCAAGGCCGACGGCGGATCCCGGCGGCATGGCGCTGCGGAGTTTCGGCGACGGGCGCGTGTGGATGGACTCGCGCAGGAGGACGACACTGTTTGGCGTCGTGGTGGCGTCGATGGCATAGAGACCTGTCACGGTAGATGCAACAGTACAGGTCTAAAGATGGATTGGTGGTAGGTGGCTGCGGCGACCTCATACCCGGCAGACGTCCTGGTTGAGGAGTGCGCCGGACTGGTGGGTGCCCCATACCCGACAGGCTCCCTGGTTGGGACCTCAGGTCTTAGATGTTAGGTTTGGCTGCGAGGTTTGTTTGGTATTAGGCCCAGACTATCAGCATCCCTACATCAACTGGATAGGAGTAGCGACGGATGTTGCCTAGACGGTGGATTTAGTCTTACTGTTATATGACTTTGTAAGGTCTTATGTGAATAGTTAATAAAGTGGTTGCATGCATCGTCCAGATGCAGAGGCCGGGTATCCTCCTCCATTTTAAAAAAAACACATTTGTTATCCATTTATGGCCAAACCACCCGTTTACACTAAGCGTTGTAATGGCCGAGAGATCCGGCTAGAACTACTATGATGGTGTAATGCACTCGTACATAACTACCATTTTGGGCTAGCTCACTAGCAGGACAGATCTTCCCACCTTACAAAAGCATACCATCAATATGATCAAATCAGCAAGGAATTCCTGCTATTATAGAAAATCATCTAAAAATTACTCACAAATACTCGCCTAGGACAAGGTCACAAGGAAATTGCGAACAAAACCACCGAAGTGACCACCTATCGACATTACTGAGGATTTCTTCCATGAAAAACTCTAAATTTTACAAGTGCCATACTCTCATGTACCTATGACGATGCTCATGCCTGACCTTGCTTGTGGCGCGTCTACCTTGAGTCAAAGTCCCGGTAGTCTATGGGCATAGGAACAGGGGTGCATCGAGCAGGAGGAGTGAAATATGAGCTGGTAGGTGGAAAATGTTGTACTACTAAAGTACATGGAATACTAATGTCATGTGTATAAAAGATAAGGCCGTATGGTATATGCCCACGTGTTGTGAGCACCACATGAAAGTTTGGCACCCCATTGAAGGTGCAACATTTTCAGACAGGGACTGCTTCAACATATTCTAGAATGTTTTTGCTCTCCCTTTGCTGCTGCCATGGTGATGATTAAGCTAAGGAACATTGAGTTATTTTCACTAAAAAGACACAATCCTCAATGATTTCTTCTCATGCATGTGTATCCCCGTTTTCCTTTGGTATCAACACCGTGAAGATACCCCGCAAAAAGAAAACAAAAAACAATGAAGGTATTTTTACGCTTCAAAATCAATGAATTGCACCAATCTTCAACACCTCCTTAGTTTATGAAGTACTACAGAGAGTCTCCAGTAGTAACATAGTTCACTAATGTACATATTGTAATCTTGCACATAAAGTAAAGAGAAAGGTGTTTAGGGACTCAGGTAGTACTTCATAAACTAGGGAGGTGTTGAAGATTTGAGTTGTATCCAAGGATTCACCGTGAAAAGTATGACAAGGAGACATTGGAATTTCTGCAATGGTGAAAGAAAAGATGTGTGATTTCATGAGGGCTGGTATCAGGTACGTTCATGAACTTGAAGAAGTTCCCAAATTTGATTGCTGAATTTAAAAAATGTTCACCAATTCGAAATAGTAAGAATTTAAAAAATAAGTTCGTAAAGTTAAAAAAATCACTAATTTTAGAATTTGTCCTGAATTCATAAAAGTTCATGGATTTTAAAAATGTTTCACAAAGCTGATAATAGTCCACATTTCTAAAAATTGTTCACGCAAACCTTCACAAATATTTAGAAAGGTCGCAAATTTACATAATTGTCCGAAAATCTGAAAATTGTCCATGAATTTGGGAAAACAATCATGAACTTTAGGAAACACGTTCACAATCACAAAAAAAAATGATTTTTTAAAAGTTAAGGAAACAAAGTTCAGGCATTTCAAAGTATAAAAGAAAAAAAGGCAACAGGCAAAAGTAAAAAAGAAGAAACTAAATAAAATCCATCTAAAAATGAATATGAACAATAAAAAAACTGAATACAACCTACCTAGAAAAGCTATAAAGAAAATAATAATAACCTGGAGGGAAGCTTCCCAAAACAGGTCCAGGAAGCTTATGGAAGACTCTCGAAACCCCCGCTCATGATAGTGCGCGGGTCCATTCTAAACCTATCGAAGGGATGTGTGTTTGTGCGTTTTGCCAAAAGCGTTGTAAGGCCTTGTACAATGGTAGGTGCTTAGGGAAGAAGTTCATGAAATTTGGAAAAAAGTTCTCAAATATAAGGAAACATCAAAATTTTGGAATTTTTTTACAACTTGGAAAAGTTCATAGTTTTGAAAAATCTTCGCAAAAATGAAAATTATCATGAATTTGAGTTTTGCTAACAAGATTTAAAACATAGTTTGATTTTTTCCAAAAATAAGTTTGTAACTTGAATTTATTTCACAAAATTTTGACTAATTTACAAAACTCGGGAAACAATCACAAATTGGAGAAAAGTTGATGGATTTGAAAAAAGTTTAGAAAGATGGGGAAAAATCACGAATTTATTATTTTTTCACGAATTTGAGAAAACCATTAAAAAACAAGTAAATAAATAAAATAAAAAATAAAAATAGAAAGCAAAAAAGCAATAAACAAAAATGAAAGAAAAAAAGTAGAGAATCCGGCAAAACCTATGCTGGGGAACTACCAGAAGGAAAACGGCCAGTAAAACCAACCGCCAGTCAATCATGGGAAGGTTTCCAGAAAAATAAAACAGTTTAAAAGAAGACCTATATGGGCCAGCCCATGTAGACACACATTATTGTGGAGGGATGTGCGCTGGTTTGCAAAAATTACAGTAACCAACACTTAAGGTGCCAAATAGGAGTTTGGGTCATCATACTCATATACGGCATCAATTAGACTTTTGCTGTCTCTCCTATTGGCAGATCACTTGATGATTCGTTAAGATTGGCACACGAGGCCAGATTTTTGTACTCCTACATTATAACCATATGATTTAGAAACGAAAATTGGGAGCAATGCTCTTTAAGTTGCTTTTTTCTATGTATCATTATTGCAAGATCATACTGGAAAAGTCATAGTTAAAATTTGTTCTTAATGGATCCAAGATAATCCCCGGCAGTACATTTTTCAGATATGCGCGAGAGCAACATGGAAACACACAAGCGTTCCTAGTACTGATTTATAGCTTCCCTGTGTAAGGATGTTGCTTCACCTTCATTACCCACCCACTCATGTTATTTTCCTTTATTATCTACCTCTACTTAATTCGTACAGAGCAGTTTGGCTATATATACTGCAGGATAGTCCACAATATAAATCAGTTGTTGCTAGTGATGTTTCTTTCCTCCTATGGTTGGTCATTTAGTCTGAGCTGCATATTATCACCAACAATAGTGCTCTCGTGTGTGTTACTTTTTTGTACCATCGAAATCCGAACAACTAGCTAGCATGTAATGGCAACCGTAAAGAATTCTATGGATGCATGGACTTCCTTGACATGAGCGGCATCAGGAAGCGTTTGGCACGGGCTACTACATGTAAGTGTATATGTTCCATGGGGTCTACGTACTTTGATATACATTGTTGGGCCAGCACGGCATGAAAATCAAGTAAAAGTAGCTAATGGTTCCAACATTGTTGGGCTGGCGTTTCATCGTTACGTTGGAGAAGACTGGTACATATTTGTTATCCATTGTATGGCCAACCCACCCGTTTACACTAAGAGTTGTAATGGCCTAGAGATCCGGCTAGAACTACTAGGATGGTGTGTCTGTGATGCACTCGTACATAACTGTCATTTTGGGCTAGTTCAGTAGCAGGACAGACCTTCCTACCTTAAAAAAACATACCATCAACATGATCAAATCAGCCAGGAATTCCTGTTTTTAAAAAAAATCACCTAAAAATTGATCACAAATACTCGCCTAGGACAAGGTCACAAGGAAATTGCGAACAAAACCACCGAAGCGACCACCTATCGACATTACTGAGGATTTCTTCCATGAAAAACTCTAAATTTTGCAAGTGACATACTCTCATGTACCTATGACGATTCTCATGCCTGACCTTGCTTGTGGCGCGTCTACCTTGAGTCGAAGTCCCAGTAGTGCATATAAGTTAACGAATTATCGCTCAACTTTGATTCCTGACTTGTCGTTGACCTTTTCAATAAAGTCCATAAGTTTGTAAAAAGTGCACAAATTTAGAAACAAGTTTGTAAATTGACAAAAAATCATGAATTTGGGAAAAAATCACGTGTTTCGTGGATTTTAAAAAACAAGATATTGGCAAAAAAAAGTTCAAATTTTGCATAAAAATGTTCGAGCATTTGAGGAAAAACAAGATCACGAATTTTACAGAAAAACGTTGACAATAACTTCAAAGAAAGGTCACAAATTTGAGAAAAAGTTCAGAAGAATACTCTCAAATTTGAAGAAACTTTTTGAATTTAAAAAAAGTTCATGCATTTTAAATGATAAAAATAAAAATAAATAAAAAATAAAAAGAAATAAAAAGTAAAAATAAAATAAAAAGGAAAATGAATTAAAAACATCCAAAAAGCAAAAAAAAAAGAACAGGCGAAAGCTTCCGGAAGCTTTCCAAAACCGGGAGCTCCCCGCGCATATGGTGGGCTGAGCCATTCTAATCCTATCAAAGGGAGGGGGCTGTGCGCGTTTTGCCAAAAGTGCTTTAACTGGCGCATTGGGCGCCAAATTGGAGTTGACCTCTTTTTATTTTGAATTACTTAGATTGCTTACCACATGATCCACATGTGTCACATGGTAATTGGAGTTGATCTCTGATCGTGTGTTGTCGCTTATGCTCTGTTGTGTTGCGCCGGATGTTTTGGTTGTTTTGGGTCGTTTAGAGCAATGTCGCTACTCTCGGTCGTGTTATCCTTGGCATTGTAAGCTTTTCTATCTCAACAATGCGCACGCAGCTCTCGTGCATGATTTGAAAAGAAATCTTCCATCCGTCAAAGAGACGTTGCTTTTGCTAATGGTCGGCTAGCGGCAGCAATACTCAATTTTGGTTGTTGTTTCTTGAGATAGCTTACCAGGCTTGCTGCCTGGTAGCAATACTCAATTTTGGGAAGAGAGTGCTGATTTTTAGAAGAGAGGATCGATGTGATCTTACCTAGCTGTCCGTTGCTCTGTTTGCCTTTTTTTAAAAACTTCCGATCTATTAATCTTCAAACATGGTAGTACAACAAATACTAGAAATAGTAAAATATTACATTCATATCCGTAGACCACCTAGTGACGACTAAAAGCACAGAAGCGAGCCGGAGGTGCACCGCTGTCATCACCCCTCCTTCGCTGGAGTTGGGCAAACTTGTTGTAGTAGACAGCCGGGTAGTAGTTGTACTAAGACCCCATAGGCCTAACACAACAGAACAACAACCGACGTCGATGAAGAGTAGCGTAGATCAGAAGGATCCAACTTGAAAACGCACGGACATAGATGAAGACGACCAGATCCGAGCAAATCCACTAAAGACATATTCACCGGATTAAAAGTGCAAGTAATCCCTGGGTGGTTTTGGTAATTAATAATAACATATATGTCATTGATCTAATGAAACATTGATGATTGATTTCAGAAAAGATCAATGATTGGCATGGCAATGACTAATGGATGTGGACTCCTCAAAATATCAAGGACAAAGAGTTGGCTACTCAAAGACCCTTCATTTTTGGTTTAGTGATTCAAGATCATATTGAGTCCCTTAAGAAAGTCAATACTATTAAAAGGGATGATGTATTTGTCGATGAGGTTGTTGCTTAAAGTGCTTAGTGATATTACTCCATAAACCCTCCATCACTTTCCCAAATCACATATGTCCAAACCCTAATTCATCATTTCGGTCCCACCAATATCACCTGCTCCGGATCCACCGAGATGATCATTCCATTGCCACAGCCAAAACCCTAGCAATTCAGTCTGACCGAAAGGCTCGCAGTCCCAAGATGGCCTAACCAAATTTCTGCAATGAAGTCACTTCACTTTGGAACCACCGAGTTGAAATGATCGGAATTTCTGAAATGAGGTTCTGTCTTTGCCATTGCACTTTGGTTCCACCGAGTTGGTATAATCGGTCTCACCAAAAAGGTTAACAGTCGAGTCTTTTGTACTAGTCAATCTCACCGAGAATTCATGTTGGTGCCACCGAGTTGGGCCAAAGACTTGTAACGGTTGAATCTTTGGTGCTGCCTATTTATACCCCTCCACAAACACTTACTCTAGAAGGGGGCCATCAGAACGAACCACTACTTCCAGCATTCGTTTTCTGAAAGAGAACCACCTACTCATGTGTTGAAATCAAGAGACTCCGTTTCTACCATTTGAATCTTAATTTCTATCCTCTTCAAGTTGCTTTCCACTCCAATCTTTTTCATACCAAAGCCAAATCTGTGTCGGAGAGATTGAGTGTTAAGCATACTATTATCTGAAGCACAAGAGCAAGGAATTCATCACCAACACACCATCTATTAACTTTTGGAGAGTGGCGTCTCCTAGATTGGTTAGGTGTCACTTGGGAGCCTACAAGATCACGTGGAGTCGAACCAGAGAGTTTCTAAGGGCAAGGATATCGCCTACTTCAGGGAGATCTACCTGAGTGAGGCTAGTCCTTCATGGACGGAAGCCATGGTGGAATAGACAAGGTTGCTTCTTTGTGGACCCTTCGTGGGTGGAGCCCTCCATGGACTCGCACACCTTTACCCTCTATGGGTTGAAGTCTTCATCAACGTGGACATATGATAGCACCACATATTGGAACCACGCCAAAAATCACTGTGTTTTCATTGCGTTTGAAATCTCCACCCCTCCTTTATTTAAATGTGCAATGTTTTACTTTTCGCTGCTATAATCTTAGAATTGCATGTGTAGGGTGATGCTTAACTTGTTAGAATTGCTAAAATTTGCCCACAACTAAATTTGGGACAATGTTAATTTTTATTTGGTCAAGTAGTCTAATCACCCCACTCTAGTAATACTTTCGATCCTACAAGGATATACATCTCCACACGCCCACCGACGATCATTGAAACGGGGGCTAGGCGGGGAGAACCTTATTCCATCTTTAGGGAGCCGCCGCCGTCTTGCCTTCCAGAGCAGGACACTAACCCTAACAAAACTCGAAGAATGATCTAAAAACACAAACCCTAAAAAAACTCAAAGAATGATCTAAAAACGGAGCCCTCCCACCGGCAAGGGCCGGGATCCACTCCGCCCCCATGGTGATTTTTATAATTGATCATGAATTTTTATTAGAAACTGAATAATTTCCAATACACTCTAAATAGTTTCTTAAACACATTGAACATTCTTGGAAAATATTCATGTATATTTATGAAATGCTTAGGCATTCTTAAAAATGTCCATTTAATTGAAAATATGTTGACACCCTTTTTAGAAAAAAATTTAAGGAACTAAATAAGCTTTGATACTTCCTCCATCCCATAATGTAAGACGCTTTTTAACACTAGTGTAGTGTTAGAAAACGTCTTACATTATGGGACAGAGGGGGTATTTTTCTAAATATCCGTTTGTTGCTAAAGCAGAAAGCCGACTGAAAAAACAGAGTAAACTGGGGAAGCCGAAGAAAAAAATCAATAAAATCGAACTGGTTTACACGCCACCGGAACAAAGAGCAAAGCCGAAGTAAGGCTGCCGGCCGATGGCACGTGCAATGCAATAGGCATCATATAGAAGCACTCACATAAAAGCGCAACAAAATTATACTGCTCCTTCTTCTACACCAGCTTTGATCTACTCTTGGCCCTCACTGAGGGTGCTTACGGTTTTCTACTAGCCGTTCTTGGCACCAAAGCAGATGCCCCATACCTAATCGCGGGCCCAATTGCAGACGTATTTGCCGAATCGATTTGACAGTCCCATCTCTGATAGCTCGGTCTCACCAAGTAATCTAAATTCCAAATCACAGTGAGCAAAGACCCCATGTTTGTTTTCCTCATGCCACCCATTCCGAAATACTTTCCACCTCTATTGCGACGGCCAACACTCACTAAAAGCTTCAACAACCTGGAAGAAGTCTAATAGAATTGGAGATCAGAAATGAAATGACAAGTGTAGCTAGCTCGCTTGTTACTTCACCGGGGGTGCTAATTATGTTCCTTTCTGTACATAGTGTTGCCAGCTTAATTAGTTTGGCACCGCTAGCTGCTAGAAAAAAGATAAATTGAGGAATAAGACCTGAGCAAACTCGTAAGATAAGGAAGTACACATACATATGGGCAGAGGAATAAGGGTACATCAAGTCGGAGAAGTAAAATATGAGTTGGTAGGTGAAATAAAATGATGTACTTCTAAAGTACCCCTAATGTCATGTGCAAAATAAATAAGTAAATAAAGTACGTCGAGCAGAAGGAGTGAAATATAAATAAAGTATATGGGCATAGGAAGAGGGGTGCATCAAGCAGGAGGAGTGAAATATGAACTGGTAGGTGGAATGAAATGTTGTACTACTAATGTACATGGAATACTAATGTCATGTGTATAAAAGATAAGACCGTATGATATATGCCCACGTGTTGTGAGCACCACATGAAAGCTTGGCACCCGATTGAAGGTGCAACATTTTGAGACAGGGACTGCTTCAACATATTCTAGAATGTTTTTGCTCTCCCTTTGCTGCTGCCATGGTGATGATTAAGCTAAGGAACATTGAGTTATTTTCACTAAAAAGACACAATCCTCAATGGTTCCTTCTCATGCATGTGTATCCCCGGTTTTCCTTTGGTATCAACACCGTGTAGGTACCCCGCAAAAAGAAAACAAAAAAGGTGAAGGTATTTTTACGCTTCAAAATCAATGAATTGCACCAATCTTCAACACCTCCTTAGTTTATGAACAGAGAGTCTCCAGTAGTAACATAGTTCACTAATGTACATATTGTAATCTTGCACATAAAGTAAAGAGAAAGGTGTTTAGGGACTCTCAGGTAGTACTTCATAAACTAGGGAGGTGTTGAAGATTGGAGTTGTATCCAAGGATTCACCGTGAAAAGTACTACAAGGAGACATTGGAATTTCTGCAACGGTGAAAGAAAAGATGTGTGATTTCATGAGGGCTGAATATCAGGTATGTTCATGAATTTGAAGAAGTTTCCAAATTTGAAAATTTTGCTGAATTTGAAAAATGTTCACCAATTCGAAAAAGTAAGAATAAAAAAAATAAGTTCATAAAGTTAAAAAAATCACTAATTTTAGAATTTGTACTAAATTCATAAAAGTTCATGGATCTTAAAAATGTTTCACGAATCTGATAGTAGTCCATATATCTAAAAATTGTTCACGAAAACCTTCACAAATTTTTAGAAAGGTCGCAAATTTACATAACTGTCCGAAAATCTGAAAATCGTCCATGAATTTGGGAAAACAATCATGGACTTTAGGAAACACGTTCACAATCACAAAAAATCATGATTTTTTAAAAGTTAAGGAAACAAAGTTCATGCATTTCAAAGTATAAAAGAAAAAAAGGCAAATGGCAAAAGTAAAAAGAAGAAAATAAATAAAATCCCTCTAAAAAAGAATATGAAAAAAAAGCTGAATACAATCTACCTAAAAAAGCTATAAAGAAAATAATAATAACCTGGACAGAAGCTTCCCAAAACAGGTCTAGGAAGCTTATGGAAGACTCCCGAAACCCCCGCTCGTGATAGTGGGCAGGCCCATTCTAAACCTATCAAAGGGATGTGTGTTTGTGCGTTTTGCCAAAAGCGTTGTAAGGCCTTGTACAATGGTAGGTGCTTAGGGAAGAAGTTCATGAAATTCGGAAAAAAGTTCTCAAATCTAAGGAAACTTCAAAATTTTGGAAATCTTTTACAACTTGGAAAAGTTCATAGTTTTAAAAAATCTTCGCAAAAATGAAAATAATCATGAATTTGAGTTTTGATAACAAGATTTAAAACGTACTTTGATTTTTTCCAAAAATAAGTTTGTAACTTGAATTTATTTCACAAATTTTTGACTGTTTTTTACAAAACTCGGGAAACAATCAAGAATTGGAGAAAAGTTGATGGATTTGAAAAAAGTTCACACATATTTGAAAAAAGTTTGGAAATTTGGGAAAAAATCACGAATTTGTTAAATTTTCACGAATTTGAGAAAATCATTTTTTAAAAAAACATGAAAATAAAGAAATAAAAAAATAAAAAAAGAAAGCAAAAAACATAAACCAAAAATGACAGAAAAAATAGAGAAACCGGCAAATCCCATGCTGGGGAAGTACCAGAAGGAAAACGGCAGTAAAACCAACCGCCAGTCAATCATGGGAAGGTTCCCCAAAAACTAAAACAGTTTAAAAGAAGACCTATATGGGCCAGCCCATGTAGATACACATTATTGTGGAGGGGTGTGCGCTGGTTTGCAAAAATTACAGTAACCAACACTTAAGGCGCCAAATAGGAGTTTGGGTCATCATACTCATATACGGCATCAATTAGACTTTTGTTGTCTCTCCTATTGGCAGATCACTTGATGATTCATTAAAATTGGCACACGAGGCCAGATTTTTGTACTCCTACATTATAACCATATGATTTTAGAAACGGAAATTAGGAGCAATGCTCTTAAAGTCGATTTTTTTTCTATGTATCATTATTGCAAGATCAATCTACAAGTCACGGTTAAAACTTGCTCTCAATGGATCCACGATAATCCCCGGTAGTACATTTTTCAGATACGCATGAGAGCAACATGGAAACGCACAAGCGTTCCTAGTACTGATTTATAACTTCCCTATGTAGGCCCTGTTTGGTACTAGGTTTTTTGATGGGGTTGGTGGGGAGAATCCCCACAGGGATTGGGTGAAATCCAAACCTTCACCCAATCCCTTCAAATCCTCATTATCCACTAGGAAGGGGTAGTGCATTAGGTATTGCACTAGAGTTTAGGGATTTGTGGGAAAATGGGGATGAAACATGTCAAATACACTAGAACCAACGGTGTTTTGGGATATGTGGGGATTTAGGGGTTTGACCGGGATAATTCCCACTAATTCCCTAAAATACACTTGTACCAAACAAGGCCATAAGGATGTTGCTTCCCCTTAATTACCCACACACTCATGGTCCAATGAGAGGCAAAATGCTACTTTGGAAAGAATTGATCACGTTTTTGTCTCAAACGAGTGGGGTGAAGCATTCCCATCATGTCTTCTCTCCGCTCTGGGGACGGCGGTCTCTGACCTTTGCCCACTCATGTTAGACATGAACACGGAAATTTGCATGCGTAAGAGATTCAAGTTTGAAGCTTTTTGGAGCAAAGCGGATGGTTTCATGGACACGATGCAGTCGGCTTGGAATTCGACACCGGAGGCGTCGAATGACTACCTCACGCTTCATAACAAGCTGCGGGCCATGGCCATTAGTCTTCAGAGGTGTAGTGCTCGTTGGATTGGGAATGTCAAACTCCAAATTGCGATTGCCATGGAAGTGATAAAACAGCTGGATGTGGCTATGGACACTAGAGCGCTATCGGCTGCAGAGAGGGATTTGAGGAGTCGTTTGAAGAAAAAGCTGCTTGGGCTGTGTTCTCTCGAGAGAACCATTGCGCGGCAACGGTCTCGTATGCTGCAGCTGCGAGAGGGAGACGGGAGTACCAGGTTGTTTCACCAGCAAGCGAGCCATTGACAACGAAAGAATCTACTTCGATCGGTGAAATATAACGGGACCATTTACACCGGGCAGGAGGAGGTGGCGTCAGCGGTGGATGCCTACTTTGGCGCGGCGTTTGGCACTACGGAACCAAGGAACTACACCCTAAACCTCCAAGATTTGGGCCTGCCTCACCTAGACCTATCGCAGCTGGAAGAGCCATTTTCTTTGGAGGAGGTGGAAAAAGTCATCAAGGATATGCCTCCGGACAAAGCACCGGGGCCGGATGGGTTCCCGAGCCGGTTCTATGCATCTTGCTGGAACATCATTAAGGGAGACTTCATGAAGGCAATGAACTGTTTTTACAATGGAGACATCCGAGGTTTGGCCGCGATCAACAAATCCCTTGTCACTCTTTTGCCCAAGAAGGACGGTGCCTTGGAGGTGGCTGACTTTAGGCCGATTAGCCTCATCCATGGGGTGATAAAGATTTTTGAGAAGGTGCTCGCCTGTAGGTTGGTGACACAACTTCCAAAGCTCGTGGGAAATCACCAAAGTGCTTTCGTCAAGGGTAGATCTATGCATGATAACTTCATGTTGGTCCAAAGCACGGCTCGAAGACTAAGTGCCCTAAAAATGCCTACGGTGCTACTAAAACTCGATATCTCGAAGGCATTCGACTCTGTACAATGGCCCTTCTTGATTGAGGTGATGCAACAACTTGGATTCGGCCCAAAGTGGAGATCATGGATATGTGGAATACTGGCAACATCCACAACCAAGATTATGGTGAATGGGGACCCCCGAGACACCATATACAATTGCAAGGTGTTGAGGCAAGGTGACCCGATTTCGCCAATGCTCTTTATTCTTACGATGGAGCCACTGCAGAGGCTGTTTGATCGAGCCACGAGTAGGGGTATTCTGGAACCCTTGGCCCTGAGAGGATTGAGGCAACGTTTGTCCATCTTTGCGGATGACGTGGTGGTGTTCATCAAGCCTACACTGGTGGAACTTGAGGCTAGCAAGTGTATCTTCGCCATGTTTGGGGAGGCGTCAGGATTGCGGATAAATATGAGAAAATCAGCTGCCCTCCCAATAAGATGCAATGATCAGGAAATCAATATGGCAAGTGCGGAGCTGGGTTGTCCACGAGGGCCGTTTCCCATCAAGTACTTGGGACTACCTCTGGCATTGAGAAAGCAAACTCCGGCGCAGTTGCAGTACTTGGTGGACCAGATGGCTAATTGCCTACCTAAGTGGAAGGCAACCCTTATGACAGAGAGTGGATGGCTTACTTTGGTACAATATATGTTATGCGCCATGCCCATCCATGCAATGATGGCTTTAGATCTCCCGACGAAGACTATTGCAGCCATGAACAAGGTGTGCAGAGGGTTTCTCTGGTGTAGGAGGGCCACTGCGAACGGTGGTAAGTGTGCTGTCGCTTGGGATTCAGTTTGTGCTCCGGAATGGGCAGTGGATTGGGGCTGCCAAACCACCGATGGCTCAACATGGCCATGCAGACTAGATGGCTTTGGCTCCAAAGGGTGGACTCGAGCAGACCTTGGAGCGAGTTCAAGATTAAGGTTCCTCCGGAACCGAAACTATTGTTCCAGGCAGCGGCTAGGAGCGAGGCGCATTGTGGGCTTGCCACGCTCTTCTGGGAGGACCGTTGGATTGACGGCATGAGGGTGCAAGACCTTGCGCCGAGTATTTATGCCATGGTACCACCGCGCGCCAAATCGATGAGGCTTGTTGCCCAGGCAATTGAGGATGGATCCTGGGCGCTGGATGTTGGCCCGTAGATGGGGGAGGAGGCACTGACGGAATTCCTCTCGCTATGGCTAAGAGTAAACACGCGGGTGCCGGACGTGGACGTACCGGATAAGATCTCTTGGGGTTGGAAGAATAATGGTAATTACTCGGTGAGGTCGGCGTACGCGACAAAGTTTTGGGGCCGTACGGTGGAGCCAATGGCGGAGTTAACTTGGACGTCCAGGGCACCTTCCACTTGCAAGTTCTTCATCTGGCTTGCTCTACGGGACCGGTGCTGGACCTCGGATAGACTTGCGAGGAGAGAGCTTCCTCATCAAGATGCTTGCCCCTATGCGACCAGGAGGAGGAAACGATTAACCACGTGCTGCTTACTTGCGTGTTTGCTAGATCATCATGGGCAGTGGTGTGTGCGGCTCTAGGAAAGCTGGAGTGGACTCTGACGGCACAAGACTCCCTCCACAGATGGCTTCGTGATAAACAAGGGCCAAATAACCTACGACGAAAGGATCTATATACCATCTTTATACTTACACTTTGGGAGCTGTGGAAGCATCAGAACGCTATTATGTTCGACGGAGCATCACCGTCGAGGGAGGTGCTTCTAGGTAGAGTGCGGACCGAAGGTTTGACTTGGTCGGTAGCTGGGAAGTTTAAAGGGAATGTAGACCCCCTTCTTCCATAGTTTGCTTAGGTGGACGAGTAGTGAGTAGTAAGTGTAAGGAACTTGTGTAAAACTGGGTGGAGGCACTCTTTTGCCTTTCTTCTTTAATATATAATATGCACATCCGTGCATATTCGAGAAAAAAAAATCTATACCTCTACTCAATTCATACAGAGCAGTTTGACTATATATACTGCAGGATAGTCCACAACATAAATCAGTTGTTGCTAGTGCTGTTTCTTTCCTCCTTTGGTTGCCATTTAGTCTGAGCTGCGCATTATCACCAACAATAGCGCTCTCGTAGTGTGTTACTTCTTTATATCATGGAAATCCTAACAGCTACTGTCTCCATTTCTAAATATAAGTCTTTTTAGAGAATTCACTATGGACTACATACGGAGCAAACTGAATGAATCTACACTCTAAAATATGTTTATATACATCCGTATCTACTCCCTCCATTCCTAAATAATTGTCTTTCTAGAGATTTCAACAAGTGACTACATACGGAGCAAAATGAATGAATCTATACTCTAAAACATGTCTACATACATCCGTATGTTGTAGTCCATTTGAGATGGCTAGAAAAGACAATTATTTAGGAATGGAGGAAGTAGTTTGTACTGGAATCTCTAAAATGACTTACATTTAGAAATGGAGGGAGTAGCTAGCATGTAATGGCAACCGTCAAAAATTTTATGCATGCATGGACTTCTTTGACATGAGCGGCATGAGGAAGCGTTTGGCACGGGCTTCTGCATCGCCGTGTATATGTTCCATTGGGTCCACGTACTTTGATATCATGTAAATCAAGTAGAAGTAGCTAACGATTCTCCGAGTGCTGGCGTTTCATCGTTACCATGGTGAAAACTCGTACATATTTCCTCCGTCTCAAAATAAGTGTTTTAACCTTAATACAAATTTATACAAAAGTTAATACAAAATTGAGACATTTATTTTGAGACGGAGGGAGTATTTGTTATACATTATATCATAGTACGTGGACCCCATGGAACACATACACGACGGCGAAGCACCATTTCAAGGAAGTCCATGCGTGCGTAGCGTTCTTTACCGTTGCCATTACATGCTAGCTACTCCCTCCGTTCCTAAATAATTGTCTTTTTAGAGATTTCAACAAGTGACTACATAAAAAGCAAAATGAGTGAATCTACACTGT